>NC_091121.1:8520936-8535936 GCF_040183065.1 Periplaneta americana
CCATCATCCCTGAAAGTTTGTAGCACCACCTCGGAAATACCCTGTATATAAAATCTTTTTTTTTTTTGCCAATTATAAACCATTGTTTTGTAAAAATTACCTCTTTTGATGAGCGCATGTGTATTGAACAAAGAGAAATTTTAATGCTTCTGTACAACAATTTGAGGAGGCTTTGAATTAAAAAAAAATGCAGACAAGAGCTAATAGAAGCAAGCACCTCCCAGTGCGGGATTCTTTTCTTCGCGTAATCGGAGCAAGTTGAAAGAAGCTCTCAAATAAAACGCCACTACTACAGGGACATCATTTTATTTTTACTAACATTTTTAATATTAACTTGCCTATACCTCTGGATCAACACCGTTTCCTACCCCCTTCCACGACTGGAGTTCGATGATACTGGCGTAATATACAAACAAATCACTTTACTAGGTATAGGAGGGAAGAAAAGTAGTTCATCCATTTACGTAAAGTAGGAAATATTGCGCTTTTGAGCTTGATCATTTCCATTAGGATTTTTTTTAGTTGGTTATTTTACGACGCTTTATCAACAGCTTAGGTTATTTAGCGTCTGTATGAGATGAAGTTGATAATGCCGGTGAAATTAATCCGGGGTCCAGCACCGAAAGTTACCCAGCATTTGCTCATATCGGGTTGAGGGAAAACCCCGAAAAAAACCTCAACCAGGTAACTTGCCCCGACCGGGAATCGAACCCGGGGCACCTGGTTTCGCGGCTAGACGCGCTAACCGTTACTCCACAGGTGTGGACCATTAAGTTTTTGTTTAATCAAAATACAGTACAGTATTAACAATGAGTGTTTTTACTCACGAACTGAGCTGTCCATGTGGACGTATTCATTATGCAGTGTATATTATACTGTCTACAGCACATTAGCGTACAATATAGAGAATGAAGTTAAATTGAAAAATAATCATAATATGGATATTTAAACACATTTTTTAAAATGGTGGCCGTTCATTTCGATACAGGCTTCAGTTCTAATGTGCATATTATCGCACTATAGACTATTGTACCTAATCCCAATTACCAGTTTCGTCCTTCGTACTAGTAACTCATGTTGAAATAATTCTGTACCTACTCTATAAAAGAGTAACTTACTGTAAATTCAATCTTCACTTCTGCCCGATCCGAAAAGATAAAATTACTCAGACATACTATCTACTGTCCGTCCAAGTGGTTATGTCGTAGGGTCGTAGAAAGGAGGGAAATCACGTGACAATTACTTAACGAAGCCCTTTTATTTAAGTTATTTTAAATAGTTGTATAATATTACGTAGACGTCCAATTCCTAAGAGAAATTAATGTTTTCAGAAAAGAGCTAAGACAGCCCATCCACTAACTGGCGAATAGAAGCTGGTGGCGGAAACCGGGATACGACGACAGTACCTGTGCGAAAATGATTCAATATTAAAAGCTCTTTCGTCACTGGAAAACGCGAACATATTTTTGGAACGTACTGTTTACTATGGTCCCGCGCCGTGGCGTCGCGGTCTAAGGCATCCCGCCTAGGACTCGCGTTACGGAATGCGCGCTGGTTCGAGTCCTCATGGGGGAAGAAATTTTCTCTTGAAATTTCGGCCAGTGTATGGGACCGGTGCCCACCCAGCATCGTGATGCACTTGGGGAGCTACGATAGGTAGCGAAATCCGGTTGCGAATACCAGCTATGAACGGCTGGGGGGATCATCGTGCTAACCACACGATACCTCCATTCTGGTTGGATGATCGTCCACCTCTGCTTCGGCATGTGGGCGTGAGGCCAGCAGCCGGCTGGTCGATCTAGGCCCTTCACGGGCTGTAGCGCCACGGATTATTATTATTATTATTATTATTATTATTATTATTATTATTATTATTACTACTACTACTACTGTTTACTATGAGCGTAAGGCTACTATGACTGTATATGCGGTCTTGGATCTGTGTGGAGGACGGTTGAACTTCGTTAGTAGAGGGGGTGAGAGTGAAGTACATTCAAAAACTTGGGTACAATAAAAATTGAAGTAAAAATAAAATGATGTCCCTGTATAACAACTCTTATGCTAACAAAAACTTCCTTCATCGACAAACTGGGCGATATTTCTGTCGTTAAAGAAATTTTCCACTACCCACCTGAAAGGACAGAGTAAAACCATCAAGCGATAAAAAAGGACGCCTCTTGAATAGGATTTACCGATAGGCGCTGACAAAGGGGCCGGAGAGGTTTATCTTCCTCAACTGGAACGACGGGCTCGATGCGTCTTCGCGGAAGTTATCAGTTTAAACGACTGAATTGGGTTCAACATTCTGGTAACCCCGTTCTCACTTCCTCCCACCCCCTCAACTCGAATAACGTGAAGTTTATGAAGCGTACAGGCTCCTGGCCATATTTCCACAAAGTATATATACCGCGGGAGGGGAGGGGGGCCTTGCAACACGCTTGACACACATACAAGTCACTTCCTCTTCATCAAGGTGTTTCATGCAAACAGTGTCCACGCGGTGAAGTACAGGGACATCATTTTATTTTTACTAACATTTTTAATATTAGTTTGGCTATACCTTTGGATAAACAATTGAGACCCGGAAACACAGTTTGCTACCCCCTTCCACGACTGGAGTTCGATGATACAGGCGTAAAATACAAACAAATAACTTTACTAGGTATGGGAAGGAAGAAAAGTACAAATGTCTCAAACTAGGAAGCTGCCTGGAGAGGGGAAGTAGTAGAGCTAACGGAGGGGGCCCACCTAGGCTCCGATACCCAGGTATAGTCACATTACCTGAAAAGTTGACCTCTTGACAATGTATTCAAGATGTACCCTCCCTATGCAGCATTCTCAGCTGTTATTAGAACTGAGCTGTACCGTTCTAGTCCACAGTGCACAGTAGTAAGCGGACAGTGGTAGGTGAGAAGTGCTCTATGCGCCTGCGCGAACGAGACAGCTTGCTAGTTTGAGGCATCTGTAGTTCATCCATTTACGTAAACTAGGAAATATCGCGATTTTGAGTTTGATAATTTCCATTGGGTTTTGGTTTAATCAAAATACAGTACAATATTAACAATGATTGTTTTTACTCACGAACTGAGTTATCCGTGCAAACATATTCAATATGCGGTGTATATTATACTGTCTTGGAAATATAAAAATTGGAGGTTTATCCTTCGTAGAGGTGGAAAAATTCAAATATCTTCGAGCAACAGTAACAAATGAAAATATCACTCGGGAGGAAATAAAACGCAGAATAAATATGGGAAATGCATGTTATTATTCGGTTGAGAAGCTTTTGTCATCTAGTCTGCTGTCAAAAAATCTGAAAGTTAAAATTTATAAAACAGTTATATTCTTTATGGTTGTGAAACTTGGACTCTCACTTTAAGAGAGCAACAGAGATTAGGGGTGTTTGAGAATAAGGTTCTTAGGAAAATATTTGGGGCTAAGAGGGATGACGTTACAAGAGAATGGAGAAAGATACACAAAGCAGAGCTGCACGCATTGTATTCTTCACCTGATATAATTAGGAACATTAAATCCAGACGCTTGAGATGGGCAGGGCATGTAGCACGTACGGGCGAAACCAGAAATGCATACAGAGTGTTAGTTGGGAGGCCGGAGGGAAAAAGACATTTAGGGAGGCCGAGACGTAGATGGGAAGATAATATTAAAATGGATTTGAGGGAGGTGGGATATGATGGTAGAGACTGGATTAATCTTCCTCAGGATAGGGATCAATGGCGGGCTTCTGTGAGGGCGGCAATGAACCTCCGGGTTACTTAACAGCCAATAAGTAAGTAAGTAAGTATTATACTATCTACAGCACATCAGCGTACAATATAGAGAATGAAGTTAAATTGAAAAATAATCATAATATGGATAGGCTATTTAAACACATTTTTTAAAATGGTGGCCGTTCATTTCGATACAAGCTTCAGTTCTTTTGTGAATATTATCGCACTATAAACTATTGCATCTAATTCCAGTTACCAGTTTCGTCCTTCGTAATAGTAACTCATGTAGAAATAATTCTGTACCTACTCTATAAAATAGTACCTTACGTACTGTAAATTCAATCTTCACTTCTGCCCGACCCGCACAGATAAAATTACTCCTATCTACTGTCCGTCCAAGTGGTTATGTCGCAGGTTCGTAGAAAAAGGGGAAATCACGTGACGGTTAATTACTTGAACGAAGCCCTTTTATTTAAGTTATTTTAAACAGTTGTATAATATTACGTAGACGTCCAATTCTTAACAGAAATTAATGTCTTCAGAAAAGAGCTAAGACAGCCCAGCCACTAGCCTTTACAGAGAGACGAACAGAAGCAGGTGGGGAAATCGGGATGAGACGTAGGCAAACGGACGACAGTACCTGTGCGAAAATATGATTCAATATTGAAAGCTATTTCGTCACTGGAAAACGCGAACATATTTCTGGAAAGTACTATACTCACTAACTCAGTTCTGTTTACTATATGCGGCCTTGGTTCTGTGTGGAGGACAGTTGGATCTTCATTAGTAGAAGGGGTGGGAAGTGAAGTACATTCAAGAACTCAGGTACAATAAAAATTGAAGTAAAAATAAAATGACGTCCCTGTATAATCAGCTTACACTGGTAACTTCTTTATAGTTTTCTTTTATTGGACGTTTAAACATTTGAGGTCGGCGATAAGACAAGGATGTACAAGCACATTATCAACTACGCAATTTGAAGTATAGGATATTTAAGAAATTAGGACATCTCGAAATCGCTCAAATTTGTTACAAATTAAATTTATGTAGAGTTAAAATGCATCTCTGGTTGAATGAACCGTTTCGAAGATCTTGTCTTTCTCTAGCGAGCACTGTGAATTTCGTCACGGTTAAAGGAAAATTATTGTCAGTGGTGAAACATAACCAAATTCCTGGTTATTCTTCCAAATGCAATATTTCGAATAGACAGTTTTCTGCACAGTACTATCTCGAAATCGCCATTTCCGAAACACAAATTCAGAATGGATATAATTCCGAAAGAGGCATTTCCTGAACGCTAGTTTAACCGAATGTAACCATTTTCCAAGGTGTAACTGATTTAGTATTTGGATTTCATTGTACTTTTTATTGTAAATCTTTATACAATATACATATTTGACTATTTGATTGGAATTTTGAAACTCAGTTCACAATATTTGCATTTTATCTTTTCACTGAGATTTCGCAAATATGTTCACAATATTTATATTTGATCAATTTACTGGAATTTTGCGAATTTATTTAGCGACAATATTTACATCTGAACTTTTTATTGGAATTTTGCAAATTGAATTCCATTTATTTGGCCAATAGACATACAGTTTTAGGCTTCATCAGAATACATTGAAAAAAAACATATAAATGCATTTTTAAAAAACACTAATAAAAGAAACAGTAAAATTTAAATAATACACTAAAAAAATGAAATAATTTGAAATTTTTAAATTAAAGAAAACTAACTAAATTGCAATTAAACTTATTTATTAAAATACAATTTCATACAAATTTGTGTTGAAAAACTCAGCAACAGAATAAAAAGGATTATTTAATAACCAATTATAAAATCTAGTTTTGAAGCTATTGATTGGTAATTTATAATATTGACTTGGGAGCTTATTATATAATTTCATCCCCATAATTAAAAAGTTTGTGTTGCTCTTGTGTAATCTACAATATGGAATATTAATTTTTTCACTATTTCTAATTTCATGATCATGTATATTGGCCACTAATGAGTAAATGTCGATATTTTGTCGAGTGTAAAGTACTAGATCATATATATATACAAATTTATGATTGTTAAAATCCGTGATTGTCTGAAAAGTGGCCGACAATGTTCCAAATAGTTTGATTTACATAAAATTCTAACGACTTTCTTTTGTAAAATCAAGACGCTTTCAATTTTGGTTCCATTTCCCCAGAAAATTAGGGCATATCGGATTATCGACTGAAGGAAAAAAAAGTAGGCACATCTTAAATAATTTTGAGAAACGCAAGTCGTTAATTTCTTTAACAAATATAAAACTCTTGATAACTTTGTGCATATGTATTCGATGTGCTTATCCCATGTTAAACTGGCGTCTATAAAAAGTCCTAGAAATTTTGTGTAGTTGAGTCTGTTGTACTTATTTATTAGACAATTTAGGCTGAAAGTTATGTTGATAGTTTTTTCTTGATTAAGCAAGACACCATTAGATTCAAATCATAAAGCCATCTGTGATAGAGTGTCGTTGTTGAGAGCATGTAATTGATTTAGAGCAGAGGAAGTACATAATCTGGTTATAATATTTACATTTGATCATTTTATTGGAATTTTGCGAGTCTATTTACAATATTTACATTTGAAATGTTTATTCGAATTTTGAAAATCTCTTTATAATATTTACAATTGATGTTTTCATTGATATTTTGCGAATTTGCTTACAATATTTACATTAAAAATTTTTATTGGAATTTTGCAAATCTGTTTACAATATTTACAATTGACGTTGTTACTGGAATTTTGCGAAATTGCTTACAGTATTTACATTTGAAATTTTTATTGGAATTTTGCAAATCTGTTTATAATATTTACAATTCACGTTTTCATTTAAATTTTTCGAATTTGCTTACAATATTTACATTTGACTATTTTATTGGAATTTTGCGAATCTACTTACAATATTTACATTTGACTATTTTATTGGAATTTTGCGAATCTACTTACAATATTTACATTTGACTATTTTATTGGAATTTTGCGAATCTACTTACAATATTTACATTTGACTTTTTCACTGAAATTTTACAAATCTGTTCACAAAATTTACATTTTCACCTTATTACTGAAATGTTATAAATCTATTTGAGTGTTAGAGAAGGCCGTACGGCCTTAACTCTGCCAGGTTAAATAAATTATTATTATTATTATTATTATTATTATTATTATTATTATTATTATTATTATTATTATTATTTTACCTTTTTACTGAAAATTTGCAAATATCTTCATAATATTTACATGTATTTTCATCTTTTAACTGTATTTTTGCAAATCTGTTTGCAATACTTACATTTTACTTTTTACTAGTATTTTAAAAATCTGACAATAATTATATTAGATCTTTTATTGAAATTATATGACATTCTTATTGAATTTGGTATTCCCAAGAAACTAGTTCGATTAATTGAAATGCGTCTCAGTGAAACATACAGCAGAGTGATGCACTATCACCTTTACTTTTTAACTTCGCTCTAGAATATGCCATTAGGAAAGTTCAGGATAACAGGCAGGGTTTGGAATTGAACGGGTTACATCAGCTTCTTGTCTATGCAGATGACGTGAATATGTTAGGAGAAAATACACAAACGATTAGGGAAAACACGGGAATTTTACTGGAAGCAAGTAAAGCGATCGGTTTGGAAGTAAATCCCGAAAAGACAAAGTATATGATTATGTCTCGTGACCAGAATATTGTACGAAATGGAAACATAAAAATTGGAGATTTATCCTTCGAAGAGGTGGAAAAATTCAAATATCTTCGAGCAACAGTAACAAATATAAATGACACTCGGGAGGAAATTAAACGCAGAATAAATATGGGAAATGCGTGTTATTATTCGGTTGAGAAGCTCTTATCATCCAGTCTGCTCTCCAAAAATATGAAAGTTAGAATTTATAAAACAGTTATATTACCGGTTCTTCTGTACGGTTGTGAAACTTGGACTCTCACTCTGAGAGAGGAACATAGGTTAAGGCTGTTTGAGAATAAGGTGCTTAGGAAAATATTTGGGGCTAAGCGGGATGAAGTTACAGGAGAATGGAGAAAGTTACACAACACAGAACTGCACGCATTGTATTCTTCACCTAACATAATTAGGAACTTAAAATCCAGACGTTTGAGATGGGCAGGGCATGTAGCACGTATGGGCGAATCCAGAAATGCATATAGAGTGTTAGTTTGGAGACCGGAGGGAAAAAGACCTTTAGGGAGGCCGAGACGTAGATGGGAGGATAATATTAAAATGGATTTGAGGGAGGTGGGGTGTGATGATAGAGACTGGATTAATCTTGCACAGGATAGGGACCGCTGGCGGGCTTATGTGAGGGCGGCAATGAACCTTCGGGTTCCTTAAAAGCCATATGTAAGGAAGTATTGGAATTTTTAAAATCTCTTTAGAATTTCTGATTGTTGATGTTAAAGGATTACTAGATATTATAATATAATTCTTCAATTAATAATTTTCTAGTTACATTAATTGTTTGATTAATACGCATAGTTTACTTTGTTGGGAATCTCTGCAACGATGAGGATTTTCAACTAATACACGTACATATAATACAACTTTATATTTCGTTTCAGACAATGAATGGCCGTAGCGAAGATGCAGTTGTGACCAACAATTCGCATGTACTATAACCGTCTGTTGTGCTACATAAGTGTTTCAAAATTGCTGTACCACGTAATTCAAGGCATTTCCAGCAGCAGCAGGTCGTCTCACGTCTACGTAAGTACGTCCATAATTTAGTCTTCCAATTAGTTTTTCAAATTCTTCAAAATTTTTATTTATTTATTATTTTCATTATAGATAACTACTTCAAACATAGGATGTTTTATAGTGATCTATACAGTTGCCACGTTCAAACGACGTGAGTACTTTTACTTATCCAATCCAATTCCGATTACACTTTTACATTTGATAATTTCCTATTTCTATTTCGTATTTATTTATATATTTCAGACATAATTCATCTCTCATTGGACTCTACTGAACTAGAGTTCCACAGAATATTATGAAGTTTAATTATAACACTACGTGGTTTTTAACATTATTTTAATTTATGACTTGTAATATTACATTTTAATTATGGAGATGTTTTGTACACCATTAATCTTAAACAGTTTATCTACCACCAATGTAATAGCTACATAGCTTGATATTGAGATATTACTGTATATAATTGTGCCTGAAGATGCCTGAATGGGTGAAAACGTTTGCAATTTGTAATTCATGTATATAAAACTTAATGACCATATAATATAAGTCATTATTTTACATTGATTTGTCATTTGACTGAGTAACAAATATTATATTGTGTTTATCTATTTCATAAACCACCTGTCACTTTTTACACGATCTTGAAAATGAAAAGAAAAGAACATTTTGATATTCACATTTACCGAAAGTTTTCCTACACTCTGAACCAAAGAAAGAGTGGGTATACCCTGGAACTCTTCTGTGCAAACACAACTGTTACAGCAGCGACGATCTGACCGCATATGGATCCTGTTCACATTTTTCTCGCCCTGCACACAGCTGTCCAGAACGACAGAAGGGTCAGTCCATGCACCAGGATATACGACATCTGCATTGGAATATCGGAGCCATGGTGTGGGGATCGCTGTCGGGTGGCGGCGCTGCATATCAATATGACAGCCAGCCGATACAGGCACGTTCAAAGGAAGTCATCGCGAACTCTACAGCAAGGAAGGTGGACACATTACGGGACAAATATGTTATCGCTACATATATACGTACATACAAACATTGTTTGCGGTGTTTCTGTGTTTACATAGGGGTTTACAGAGGCCCTCTTCCACTCACACCATCGAATAACCCCCAAAAGGAAGGAAAAAATAAGTGAAAACCATGTGGATGGAATTTTCCGCCTTCGTGACTAATGGCTAGCATGTGAGACTGTTCACGGATGCGACCCCGGGTTCAAATACAAGGCAGTAGGTTTTCCTTATTACTTACTGATTATGATTAGTTACAAACAATAACAATACAATACAATATAATATAATATAATATAATGTAATATAATACAATATAATATAATATAATATAATAATATGATATAATATAATATAATATAATATAATATAATATAATATAATATAATATAATACAATACAATATAATATAATATAATGCAATATAATATAATATAATGCAATATAATATAATATAATGTAATACAATACAA
The DNA here is from genome assembly GCF_040183065.1 of Periplaneta americana. Classification (NCBI taxonomy): domain Eukaryota; kingdom Metazoa; phylum Arthropoda; class Insecta; order Blattodea; family Blattidae; genus Periplaneta; species Periplaneta americana. The sequence continues at coordinate 8,530,915 of NC_091121.1, forward strand.
TATAATATAATACAATATAATAATATAATACAATATAATAATACAATATAATATATAATATAATATAATATAATATAAAATATAATACAATATAATATAATATAATACAATACAATATAATATAATAGTACTGCTATATGAATATCAACTATGAATTATAAAATATGTAACATAAACATAGCATGCAGTATTGCAGATATTGTATGCAATGGAACATGTTGTTTTAGCACAATAAAGGAAAAAAAATATATATATATATAATACAATATAATATATAATAATATAATATAATACAATATAATATAATATAATGTATAATATGTAATATATAATATAATATAATATAAATAAATTTCTAAATTTTAGACATCAGCTCAAAGAATTTTGAGTGACCACAAGGGTCCTGAATACAATAAACATGTACAATAATGTGATGTGATACATTAAAGAAAAAAGAAAGTTAATTGTTGAAGGCAAATATAAGTTGATTAATTGAAATAGAGATATAATACAATATAATACAATATAATATATAATAATATAATATAATACAATATAATATAATATAATATAATGTATAATATGTAATATATAATATAATATAATATAAATAAATTTCTAAATTATAGACATCAGCTCAAAGAATTCTGAGTGACCACAAGGGTCCTGAATATAATATACATGTACAATAATGTGATGTGATACATTAAAGAAAAAGGAAAGTTAATTGTTGAAGGCAAATATAAGTTGATTAATTGAAACAGAGATATAATACAATATAATATAATATAATATAATATAATATAATATAAATATAATATAATACAATATAATGTAATATAATATAATTTTTTTGTTATTTAACGACGCTGTATCAACTACGAGGTTATTTAGCGTCGATGAGATTGGTAATAACGAGATGGTATTTGTCGAGATGAGGCTGAGGATTCGCCATGGATTACCTGGCATTCACCTTAAGGTTGGGGAAAACCTCGGAAAAACATTTTTTTTCGACGTTTTAAATTTTCTTACCTTTATTTATACACGAATACATGAGCGAATGGATGCAGTTTATAAAAAAACATGTAGAATTAAGTTAATACTTTCAGTAACATGTTATTTACATATGCACTAGGCCATATCCTGATTCCTCATTATCGCCTTTAGATTCTTTATTAATTTATGCTACTGCATGCATTGTATTCTTCACCTGACATAATTAGGAACATTAAATCCAGACGTTTGAGATGGGCAGGGCATGTAGCACGTATGGGCGAATCCAGAAATGCATATAGAGTGTTAGTTGGGAGGCCGGAGGGAAAAAGACCTTTAGGGAGGCCGAGACGTAGATGGGAAGATAATATTAAAATAGATTTGAGGAAGGTGGGATATGATGATACAGAAATGATTAATCTTGCTCAGGATAGGGACCAATGGCGGGCTTATGTGAGGGCGGCAATGAACCTCCGGGTTCCTTAAAAGCCAGTAAGTAAGTAAGTAAGTAAATTAATTTATGCTACACACTCCTCGCTTTATACTGATCGTAATCTTTTATAGTAATGAATGGTGTAATAGACCTATTTCTGTAGATTATCTAAAGTGCCGAAAAATTCTTCATGAGCTGAGAAATAACAACATGATCATAATATTGCAAATTGTATGGTTTTTGAGTGTCTAGTTTAGATAGTCTGTTTGTGTGTTTAGATTGTATAATTTATGTGTGCAGTTTGTATAGGTTTTTGTGTGTGTGTGTGTGTATGTGTGTGTGTGTGTGTGTGTGTGTTTTTTAAGAATGTATAATTTGTGTGTTCAATTTCTATAGTTTTTTATGGGTGTTTAATTTGTATAATTTGTGTGTTTAGTCTGTATAGTTTTTCGTGTTTAGCATATATAACTTGTTTATGTGTTTAGTTTGTAAGTGTATAGTGTAAGCTCTCTTGGACTGGCTCCCCAAGTGTAGTAGACCTTCAGCTCACCCTACATCCTTTAGGAGGCCGTTGCCCTTATGGGATTTCAGGCTTTTCATATCTCATAATACTGCAATGGATAGCGGCCCACTGACAGATATTTGGAAAGGTCCAGGTGAAAGGGGCAAAGGTTCTGCAAACATTTGACAAAGTATCATCTCTCCACTCAGTTCAATTGGTTGTTCGTCAAGTTTTGACAGTTGTCAGCACAAATTTCTGAGAAACAATGCGAGTAATAACTTCAAAACATCCTACATTGGCCAGACTGGAAGCAATTGCCGGGAAAAAATTCGGAAAAGAAAAAAATTAGTTTATCGGCACAAAACGAGGTTTGAACCCACATCCGAGTGCAACGATGGAACACGAGTTATCCTGGAAATGCTTCTACTCCGGTGGCATGGTAGTATTAAAACTGCATTGTTAGGAATTCTATGTTTACCTCTTGTGATGTTCTCAAAAAGCGTGTTCATAATAATTATGACTGCCAAGTTTTAGGTAAGTCAGCACTATTTTCCTGTACGAGATCACACGTTCCTCCCGTGTCGTAGGGATTTCGCCGTAATAAAAAGAGTGATACAAAAACAAGACAGAATCTACTCTGTCAAACAATATTTTGAGATGATAGTTAATTGAAGAAAACACAGAGTGCTTTTCAAGTCAAGATTATTGGACATCAAGATATCACTGATGTTAAAGAATGGTGGCCACACTTCTTTAAAAATCTTAAATTGCCCTAAATAGTCAGGTGAAGGAAAAGTTTTCACTTGCTAACTGCCGGCATTTGACCTATAAACAGAAAATCCCAGGCTATGTCGTTTCTTCGGAATGGATAGATGGACTGGATCGCAAGATATACAGACTTATTATTAATAATAATAATAATAATAATAATAATAATAATAATAATAATAATGATTTATTTTAGCTGGCAGAGTTAAGGCCGTAAGGCCTTCTCTTCCACTCAACCAGCAAAAAGTGTATATACATATGCATGAACTTACAAAGAATCCAACAATTTGATTTAGATGAGAGTTACATGTATACAAAAGTTATTTACAAATTAAACAACAAAATACTATGAACTATTAATTATACACTGAAATAAACTGTGTAGCAGAATTAAACTAAAATACATAGAATGTTAATATATTTCAAATAATATTAGATAATAGAAAGAGATTATTACGAGACAATTAAAATACAGCACAATCAGGATGATGTCTAAATCAGGATGATGTCTGGAAGAGAAATGGAAGAGAAACACCATCTGCTCCTAGAAATATGGCATACGACTCCAAAGTTCCTATCAGTGGCGTAGCGTCAATGTAAGCTAAAAATCTCAGCTTCCCCAGTTAATAATAATTTCATAATAACCTGCAGTTTATGAACAAAATTATTTATTAATTTTAACAGAGTTTATATTTATGCGTTAAATATTGTGATGCGGCAGTTCAGGATGATTCGTGATGCAGCAGTAAACAAGAAGCCTGCACACACCAGCTTCCAAGCAGACTGGTTTCTTCTTTGTAACCCACACCGCAAATTTTCCATCACTTTCTAACTAAACTACCCTGGTCGCAAGGCTCGCAAGAAGCTAGCTTTGACATTGAAAATAAGTAGTTTCCGAGTTATCCCTATTCGTCAAGTTGTGTTCAGTTGAAGTGTTAGTGTGCATTGTGGCTGGTATAATAAATAATGAGTGAAATAACAGTTCCTGACACTAATTTACTTGAATTTTTTTTAGGACAATTGTATTATCAAGACTGACTTACGAATAAAAGTGTGATTTAGAAAACAAATGACGACTCCCTTGCTGTCAATGAAGGACACAACCAAAACACAGACGCATACTTACGTAATGATAGTAATACTGTGTTTATTGACCGTTAATATTGTGATTTCTCTAAGTATTACAGGGAGTGGGCTAATGTTATACGTAAACGTGTCTATTTGTTAAGAGATATGTGTAAACAGTGAAATCATATTTTACTACGTATCATTTGAGGTCATGCCTTATTGGTGTTACTTACGAGGTTCCAACCAATCTTCGACTGCTGACTTGACATTGACTACTATTTATTTTAAGACTATTTTTGTAATACGTTTTCTCTTGTGTACATGAAAGACAACTTGACTTAGCTTCCCCTGCTCAAAATTTCATGCTAAGGCACTGGTTCCTATACATCCCAAGAAGCTGCAAGACGTTAACAAAATAATTAAATACTCGTACATTCCATCAGAGTATCAGGAGTTTTATAACAACATACTTCAGTGGCCCACAACAAATCCTATCCAATCTGATGAAGAAGATTAGTAGTTAAATTGTTAATTAAAATTATTTTTAAACAACAGGACAATTTATTAAATTGTTAAGATGTTTGACTGAAATTAAATAATTTTCACACTGTGTTAACAACAGAAATTTAAGGGGACACTCAACTATATTTAGGAACTTTTTTCCTATTTGACCAATCTTTTTCAAATTTGGAGAAAAGGTTTAATATACACATGGAAAGTAACATGCAAAATCTCAGCTCATTAGATCCAATACTATTCAAAATAAAAAATATTTCAATTTTTAATCAATCATTAATTGAAATATCACTTTTAATTATCATTTTTTACTTTTTGGCTTTGTGCATTTGACTGTGACTTCTCAATGAATAGGGAAAGCATTCTGCGTATTGATTTAGTTCTGTCACCTAAAGTAGTGTAGAAATTTAATTTTTCATTTCTATGACACTTTTTCTCCAATTTTTAAGTTGAGTGTCCCCTTAACCAACAATAAACAGCAGATTAAACCTGTGTTTAATTGAGTTTCTTTGAAAATTACCCATAAGAATTGATAATTTATTGGAAAAAGGAAGAATGTCCATCATCTTCAAAAGAGGATAGATTCAAAAATATTTATCTAATGCGCTGAAATGACTTAGCATACAGTAAAGGGAACTTAGTTCTACAAGTTTGTAATGCATCACATAGCTGTAGGAAAAATATTGTAAGTGTTAATAAGTCTTCCTTAGTTTTCTCAAAACATAGGTGCATGGACATTCTT
>NC_091121.1:8543436-8588436 GCF_040183065.1 Periplaneta americana
TACCTGTAACCTTACTCATGCACACGACACACAAGTCCCCAAGTTCCGAGCTTTGATCATAGTATATTTTCTTTGGATTTGTCGCAATGTGCAAACGTGGAGATGTCTCGTCATCAACATATAAATTACTGCTCCAAAGCCTGTTGTACGGACTTAATTAACGATCTACAGTCACTAAATCAGTTTGTAATGAACCGCCACTCCAAAGACAATTAGCGTCTTCACAATGCAGAACAACTGACGATAAATGTGCGAAATTCCAGGAATGTCCAGCTGCTGAACATCACTCGGACCTCCAATACAGGACGGCTGCCAAATTCAAAGAGCATTATCCATTGTGCCTGCACAAGGCTAAATGTCTTCCACGCTCATAAAAGCATAATTTAGTTACAGACACACACCGTGTGACGAAAGACGCCATCCTAGTCGGACTTCCTGTTAATCTGTGTACAAATATGCTACGGCAGTAAACGTCCGGCGCATACGTAAGGGCTATAAAGTCCGGGTTTTGCCAATACGGCGGAGAATATTCGTATGATTAGATATATCAACAGTAATCCCACTAGAAGTTTTGATTTATCTAGACTATTACACTTTTACTACGTCATACTACTTTCGACCAATAAAACGGTACGAAAGGACGTCTTTCAACCAATCATGGCTGCTTATCGCACAATTTTATCGCGTCCCTAGCATTTGTTTATTTTTATCACTACCCAAGCATTTGTTCCTTTCTTTGCCAACATTTCAAACTGCACTGGTCTGGACGTCAAAATACAGAAAATTACAAACCACTCCAGTCGATGCACAGCACTTTCAAATATGACTCGTATTGGCATTCAAGAACAAGAATTAATAAAGATCACTGGTCATATATGAAGAGCACCATTCGGAAATTCTGAAAAGTTGAGGGATACACCATGTACATCAACGAGTTCACTTCTTTTACGCAAACGTCCAATATAATATCAACTTGTCCACACCTGTGGAGTAACGGTTAGCGCGTCTGGCCGTGAAACCTGGTGGCCCGGGTTCGATTCCCGGCTGGGGCAAGTTACCTGATTGAGGTTTTTCCCGGGGTTTTCCTTCAACCCAATACGAGCAAATGCTGGGTAACTTTCGGTGCTGGACCCCGGACTCATTTCACCAGCATTATCACCTTCATCTCATTCAGACGCTAAATAACCTAAGATGTTGATAAAGCGTCGTAAAATAACCAACTGAAAAAAAAAATATCAACTGAACCACCAACCACTAAAACATTCAAATTTTAAAATTCTACTTTCAATAATTGTTTATTTTAAAATTATTCATGTTTATTTTTTATTTCATAATCGTTAATTAAAACGTTTCTTGTTTATTTAATCATCCCTAATTAAAACTTTTCTAACACTTGTTTATAATAGGTTATGTTATAGCTTCTGCTATATGATATTATGGATAGTCACGTATCAGAGATTGTTTAATACTAAGATTTATAGAAACTCATCTGCCAAGTGACGTTATTACTGGGATCCGGATGACTGAAGTGGAATGCAACTGTTTTAATAAAAATGAAACTGAGTCAGCAAAGCCTTCTTCACTAGTAACAGTCCACAGAGTTCAATGAGTTCATAGTTGGCACAACTGATACCGGTAACAAGAAAACATACTAATCATAAAACACTACTGCCATCTAGCGTAATGTTGAGATGGTACAATAATACATTTGAAGACAGTTGTATTTTCGTAAGCCAATTAATATTTTATTGTATTGGAGTACTTTGTTACTTCTAATCTTTATATACTTTCTTGTAATCGTGTAATAGTCAATTAAATCCCACTCGAGTTTTGATTTTCTCTAGATAAATCAAAACCTCTAGCGAGATTACTGTTTGCTACATTTTTTCCTATTTCGTCACAATATGATTGACATGTTATTTTCTGTCTGTAGAAAATACACCTAATATAACATTGACAAGTATCAGCCTTATTATTTCACTATGTTAATATGATAGTATATTACGTTTTTGTTTTACATAATTTTTCATTTCATATATTATTGCAGTGAATAACAAACCACATTTTCAAATTTTCAAAGGAGAATGATTGCTTGTTGCTAGAAAACACAGCCTTATATCTAGAGAAACTTCTTTCCACTTCTGCAAAAACAATCAGAGAATACTTTGCTTAATTTACACAAGCATTATTTATCTCAAAATCTGTTATCATTACAAATTTCCTCATTTGAAATTAAGTCACAAATTTCGTCCTCGACATCTTGCTATTATTCTTCTTTACAAGACGCTGAATGTCGCCTGTTACGAATAGCAGTATTCGGCCGTAATGTAACCGATCAACTGAAGTTCACTGCTGAACGAAACACACTGAAATCCCCCACCTCAACGCAATTACGTACCGGTACCTAAAGTCAGAGGTACAGTACATAAAGCGCAATGTAAAGGCATACAATTCCTAGCCTTAATCATAATATTACCAACCTTTACCCTACAACCTCTTTTTTATTGAAACGAACATGATGAACGTATTCAGAATTTTATCTGACCGAAGAAGCCCCTATGAATGGTCTTGTACAGTAGGTATTGACATCTGACACTAACCCACATAACTTACGTGAGCCATTAATTCCTTCAACCTTGTCCTCGTAGGAATTCGATCTCAGGCAGTAAAACTTATACAGTCAACCAGGCAGCCTCGCCTGCAGGGCCGTACATACATCCAAAGAAGTCTCTTCAGGTGTAAGTCATTTGCTTTCCTCAGGGATCCGTCACGTGCAGCTGATATACGGCTCAAGATCAAAAGACGGGTTCAATTCCTGTCAGAGATGCTGCTTGCCTGCTACGTGCAGATGAAAGGCTAGCCAAATATCATTCACAGCGGATAAGGATCTAATGCAACTTGAATTCCTACTGTGAATATCGCTCTGGCCAAACCAGCGGGAAACAAGGTAGATCTAGGTATTTACCCTCTCTTTGTGAAAGACATTTCGGTTGTCAAATCGTGGGTAGCGATATGATTTTTCCCAAGTTTCGAAACCGGTATGGCATAGTTGCGCCCCGCGGTCAATTGGGAGGCCTAGGCATGGCATAATTGCGCCCCGAAGAAATCAGGTAGCAGAAGGGACATGGCATAATTGCGCCCCGAAGAAATCAGGTAGCAGAATGGACATGGCATAGTTGCGCCCCGAAGAAATCAGGTAGCAGAATGGACATGGCATAATTGCGCCCCGAAGAAATCAGGTAGCAGAATGGACATGGCATAATTGCGCCCCGAAGAAATCAGGTAGCAGAATGGACATGGCATAGTTGCGCCCCGAAGAAATCAGGTAGCAGAATGGACATGGCATAATTGCGCCCCGAAGAAATCAGGTAGCAGAATGGACATGGCATAATTGCGCCCCGAAGAAATCAGGTAGCGGAAGGGACATGGCATAGTTGCGCCCTGAAGAAATCAGGTAGCAGAAGGGACATGGCATAGTTGCGCCCCGAACAAATCAGGTAGCAGAATGGACATGCCATAATTGCGCCCCGAAGAAATCAGGTAGCGGAAGGGACATGGCATAGTTGCGCCCCGAAGAAATCAGGTAGCAGAATGGACATGGCATAGTTGCGCCCCGAAGACATCAGGTAGCAGAAGGGACATGGCATAGTTGCGCCCCGAACAAATCAGGTAGCAGAATGGACATGGCATAATTGCGCCCCGAAGAAATCAGGTAGCGGAAGGGACATGGCATAGTTGCGCCCCGAAGAAATCAGGTAGCAGAATGGACATGGCATAGTTGCGCCCCGAAGAAATCAGGTAGCAGAATGGACATGGCATAGTTGCGCCCCGAAGAAATCAGGTAGCAGAATGGACATGGCATAGTTGCGCCCCGAAGAAATCAGGTAGCAGAATGGACATGGCATAGTTGCGCCCCGAAGAAATCAGGTAGCAGAATGGACATGGCATAGTTGCGCCCCGAAGAAATCAGGTAGCAGAATGGACATGGCATAGTTGCGCCCCGAAGAAATCAGGTAGCAGAATGGACATGGCATAGTTGCGCCCCGAAGAAATCAGGTAGCAGAATGGACATGGCATAGTTGCGCCCCGAAGAAATCAGGTAGCAGAATGGACATGGCATAGTTGCGCCCCGAAGAAATCAGGTAGCAGAATGGACGTGGCATAGTTGCGCCCCGAAGAAATCAGGTAGCAAAATGGACATGGCATAGTTGCGCCCGATGGGCATAGTACACACGAAAGTGATTGTCATAATATAAACAAATTACTTAAAAATATTACAGTGATAGCTGCATTGAAATCAGGTAGGCCTAGCGTATGATCAATTTTGCTATTTAATATAACACTTTTTTTATTGATCACACACAATAAATGAACTGCATTTTTTGCTTCTACATCGATATCTTAACCCTACGGTACAGAGTTTCGAAACTTAGAACCATTATCAATTATAAACTCTTCGCCCTTTTCACTAAACTTAACATTCATTTTAAATTAACCTCACAATACGCCACAGACGGTGCGAAAATCATTAATAAAATGTCAAGACTGCTAAGGCCCCTATTCCAACGGCTCATTCATTTGAATATGTCAGTTAATAAAGTACTGTCAACTTCATGGTGCTCATTTTAACGGTAGGCTATTGATAATCACTGCATAAACAGTAGAAAAATAGTTAATAAAGTACTGCCAACTTCATGGTGTTCATTTTAACGGTAGGCTATCAATAATCACTGCATAAACAGTAGAAAAACAGTTAATAAAGTACTGCCAACTTCATGGTGCTCATTTTAACGGTAGGCTATTGATAATCACTGCATAAACAGTAGAAAAACAGTTAATAAAGTACTGCCAACTTCATGGTGTTCATTTTAACGGTAGGCTATTGATAATCACTGCATAAACAGTAGAAAAACAGTTAATAAAGTACTGCCAACTTCATGGTGTTCATTTTAACGGTAGGCTATTGATAATCACTGCATAAACAGTAGAAAAACAGTTAATAAAGTACTGCCAACTTCATGGTGCTCATTTTAACGGTAGGCTATTGATAATCACTGCATAAACAGTAGAAAAATAGTTAATAAAGTACTGCCAACTTCATGGTGTTCATTTTAACGGTAGGCTATCAATAATCACTGCATAAACAGTAGAAAAACAGTTAATAAAGTACTGCCAACTTCATGGTGTTCATTTTAACAGTAGGCTATTGATAATCACTGCATAAACAGTAGAAAAACAGTTAATAAAGTACTGCCAACTTCATGGTGCTCATTTTAACGGTAGGCTATTGATAATCACTGCATGAACAGTAGAAAAACAGTTAATAAAGTACTGCCGACTTCATGGTGTTCATTTTAACCGTATCGATAATGAATATTAAATCGCTTAAAAAATCAATAAGGTTGGTTGATTACGAAGCTCGAGTTCCCGTAATGTCTTTTTCTCTACCTATTTCATCGGGGCGCAACTATGCCATGCCCTCTTCTCTACCTGATGGGAACGGGGCGCAACTATGCCCACAAAACAGGGACCCTTTTTTATTTGCTGCATTTTATCTGACGGTCGGCGCAATTATGCCCTGCCCTTCGAAACTGCTCCTATAGGACAGGTATGATTGGCTGCCCAACAAAATTTGGCGAAGACAATCACGTCCTTAATTGCTATTTCATGTAAGCAACCGGACATAATTTCAACCGACTCAATGATAATAACTTCTGAAGGTAAAATCATCCTGTATATGCATGACGAACATGAAATCGGTATCTACAGTATATCTATATTAACATACGTCCACGCCTGTGGAGTAATGGTTAGCGCGTCTGACCGCGAAACCAGGTGGCCCGGGTTCGATTCCCGGTCGGAGGAAGTTACTTGATTGAGGTTTCTCCGGGGTTTTCCCTCAACCCAATACGAGCAAATGCTGGGTAACTTTCGGTGCTGGACCCCGGACTCATTTCACCGGCATTATCACCTTCATCTCATTCAGACGCTAAATAACCTAAGATGTTGATAAAGAGCCGTAAAATAACTTACTAAAATGAAAATATTAATAGCCAGGGTGTTTCAGAATTCAACCGATGACATTTGAGGGGTTCTAGAAGGTTCATAGATAATTATAAGTATTTTGAGATAAGGAACTAGAGGTCTGTAGGTTCAAACTTGCACGTAAGGGTGTGAAATATTTTTTTTAACCAGTGCGCCACTGATTGAACCTGCACGCGGCATAGCGATACATTTGTATATGTGTCGGATACAATATTGCGTGGATTTGTTATTACATCTCTTGACTGAATTGAGAACTGAGCACAAATAAGCCATAAGGTAGAATTAAAACAGATTCTTATGCACAGAAAACTTGACAATGCATACTATTGAAACTAAGGATGGATGAGCGATGTATCTTTAGTTGAATTTAATGCAATTTGAAGGAAATAAAATTTGTCATGGATCTTCGAAAAGATACCAGTAAAAATATAGTATCTTAAATTAATATGTGATGCAGAAATAATAAAAATATTTATACAAAACTAATATCGCATTATATCGATATAATTATTTGATATAAACAAAAAAACTGCATGACTCCTTTGTTTGTAACATTTCGGTTTTTACAAGTGATTTGCTGTAATAAAATTATGGATAGAATTAATGGTCTAATGCAGAGGTTCTCAACCTTTTGCCAATATACGCTATAAAATATAGTCCCGTAGATATTTCATCACCGTATAACTAACATTTTTATACATATTAAGGCAATTCAAATCAGTGCAATGTAATTAATCATTACGGTAGATTAAAAGAAACCTAATATACATATACAATAATGTGCACTTGAACTTTTCTGTTTACCACGGCGTAGTGGTACATTAGTATAGTTCTTGGTTTGGATAGATAATAGAATTGAAGAGGATATTTTCATAATTGTATTTCGAATTTGCTTATTTTGTGATAAATACCATAATACAGGGTAAAAATTATACACAAGATAATCTATACTAATTTGGACAAAATTTTTCACTCAGTATCTTACAATTGTTTTATTTAGGTATAAAATTGAGGAGGACATTCTCATAATTGTGATATTTAGAATAGATTATTTTGTGGCAAATAGCACAATAATATTATATTGGTGAATATTACTACAACAGGTAAGTTATACTATTTAGGACAAAATAAATGTTTTCAATCAATATCTTACAATTGTTTTATTTAGGTCTAAAATTGAAGAGGATATTCTCATGATTGTATTATTTAGAACGCGTTTATTTTGTTTTAAGGAGCATAATAAATTGTCAAATATTCCTACAATATATAATTTGTACTAATTTGGACAGAATAAATGTTTTCAATCAATATCTAACAATTGTTTTATTTAGGTCCAAAACTGAAGAGGATATTCTCATGACTGTGTTATATCGAACTAATTTATTTTATGTTAAGTGGCATAATATATTGGTAAATATTCCTAAAACATATAATTTATACTAATTTGAAAATAATTAATGTTTTCAATCAATATCTTACAATTGAAGAGTCCACTGCAAGAATGATGGATGTTATTTGGAATACATTTTGCAGGAGAAGCAATTGAAAGTTTGAAATGCTTAGCGCTCCAAGCTTAACTGTGATTTTCCGATCATTACTGGACAATGACTATCAGTGTTAATGCCATATAACTCTGTATGCACATTCTGTATGTCTTAAGCTATGCATTGACAGTCTTGGTTCATTTTCGACAAGAAAGTGTCATCCATCATTCTTGCAGTGGACTCTTCAATTGTTTTTATTTAGGTATAAAATTGAAGAGGATATTCTCATGATTGTATTATTTAGAACGCATTTATTTTGTGTTAAGTGGCATAATATATTGGTTAATATTCCAACAATAGATAATTTGTACTAATTTGAAAAGAATTAATATTTTCAATCAATATCTTACAATTGTTTTATTTAGGTCTAAAATTGAAGAGGATATTCTCATGATTGTATTATTTAGAACGCGTTTATTTTGTGTTAAGTGGCATAATATATTGGTTAATATTCCTACAATAGATTACTTATACTAATTTGAAGAGAATTAATGTTTTCAATCAATATCTTACAATTTTTTTTAATTCAAATATACAGAATAAAGAAATATAATTACAAAACAAACAAAGAGAAATACAAATAAAATAATACAAGCAATATAAAAAGAAGATACAGTAGTATTAACAAAATTTGAAACCGAATGAGCAGCGCTCGTGCTCGGTCGCAGTTCAGATATAATATTAAAATAAAAAATAATAATAATATAAATAAATAAGTAAAATAAAATAGGAACTAAAATATAATTACAGCGGCAATGGAATTATATAATATAATATTAACACTAGAGAAGAATAATATCGCACGTGAAAAGTAGGACTAATATATATTTCAAAATTATAGAATACAAATATAATATAGGTTGATTAATTCATACACATAGGCTATAAATTTATTTAATCAAATTGAAGATATTAACACGTTTCTAATTTTCTTGTTATATGTTAGTGGGTTACATGTTAGAAGTTCTGGGTGTAATTTAGTTAAAGCATTGTACAACCAAGGGCCAAAACTTATGCTATGCTTTAGACCAGCAGATGTGAGACAATTGAAGAGGATATTTTCGTAATTGTGTTATTTGGAACTCTATGTTGTGTTAAGTGACATAATATATTGGTTAATATTCCAACAAAAGATAATTTATACTAATTTGAACATAATTAATGTTTTCAATCAATATCTTACAATTGAAGAGTATATTGTCATAATTGTGTTATTTGGAACTCGTTTATTTTGTGTTAAGTGACATAATATATTGCTAAACATTCCTACAACAGATATTTCTACTAATTTGGATAGAATTAGTGTTCAACGAATATCTTACAACAAGTAAATAATATCATTGAAACAGATATTTTAACTGGTCCAGCAGCAGACTATATATCCGCGATGCTGAGTTTCTACTTTTAAGATAATTCATTTTTGAACTCCAATGCGAAGAAACAGTTCATAAGAACATTTTTGACGACTGCAAGGGAAGAGAAAAAGATGTCTGAAGACGCAGATTGTATCTCGTTGTGCAATTTGCGCCAGAGTTGCTAGTTGGTCTATAAGTTCCCTAGTTCTCTAAACCCAATTTGGACAAAACAGTAATCTTGTTTACTCATAAAAGTAAATACAGTGCGCGAGGCTTCTTCCTGGTGATGGTTCCAACTCTGCCTTGGCGCTCGACAAATTCAGTTTTCTCTTCGAGTCCCGCTTCCCCTCTTACACGACCCAAACTACTGCAGAACATATCAGATTCTGCACAGGAAGTAACTGTGGGTATGGCATGTGAGAAATGGAGGCAATCTCTGGATCTATCAACATGACTTTTGCTCTGTCTTACAGTTTGCTTTCTCCCAAAAGTTGAGGAGTGCATTACAACATATTCTTATACAGGGTGTTTATAAAATGTCGCCTGAAAAGAACAGCACTTGATTGAATGAGTTCTAATTGTATGTATGTATGTATGTATGTACTGTATGTATTCACACTGCAAATGGGTATATACCCGGTGGCAGTGGTAACTAATTACACTCAATAATACCAATTAATAATAAACACAACTAATAAAAAACAATCATTAATAATAATAATAATAATAATAATAATAATAAAATAGTAATCATAATAACAAGGAGTATCCTAAATTAAATGAAGCATAGTCACTTAAAATAACATTTAAAGTAAATCTAAATTGTATCTCAACCCTAAGTTCGAACTAAGACCCACGAGTGTGACAAGTTCATACCTGCACAAGTACCTTTCGGCATTACACTTATTTCGCTGTCAACTCACTCACTGCACTGATTCTACCTGATTTCACTAACACTTCTAACCATTTCACTGTTCAAATACTTTGCACAGCCACTTCACTGACACCAACACACTTCACTTACACAATAGACTTCACTGACACAACACACTTCCTCACTGATGGAAAACTTCAAATAAGATATCAATTACACCCTTTAAGTAGTGTGTATAATATACTACCGTCTATAGTAAAGTCCTTAAGCCTATTTTTAAATACATTTTTGGTTATTGGTAAAGCCTTTATTAAGTCGAGTCCCTGATAGTACGATTGAGAAAAGAAGAAATAGTAATTCAATCTAACAACCTACCCTCTAAATTCCAGTGTTATCCACAATACAGTACAAGTTCAAACAGGTTATTTATTCATCCATTTACTCTGATGGAGTACAAACTGTACACCATCAGCATCATTATGCAAATTAATTTAGTATAGTAACGTCTGACAAAATGAAAATAATTAAAAAAACTGGTGGGAGTTTTCCCGGACTTTTCTTCAATCAATTGCTGTGAAACTTCGGCGTTGGATCTCAGACACATTCCATCACAATTTATTGTCATATATATATACGAGAACACGACCGTTCAGCGAAAAAGTCATTCACAAGCATTCCCCGAAAACGGCTGAGGACGTACGGAGGGAACTGAGCTAAGGACGATTGGCGTTACCTGCTCGAAACCTGGGTACGCAGTGAACATCACTGTAGTCAGGCGGTGTGGATTTAGGTCGAAGATTAGCACAAAAGATCTTCTAGGTCGCAGTGTTGGGTTGTAGTGTCCCTTCCAAAAATTCAATTAAAAACGTCATTAAATAGACTAGTACTATTACTACTGCAGAAAACATCCTGCGTACATGTTCTCATAACTGACTCTTTATTAAAAGTTCGAATTTACATGAAAACGTTTTGGGAGCTTATGAAAGAAATTTATTGCTTAATATTGTATCTAATTTCTTCTATGTGTGATAATTATAATTAACTAATTTGTCCCTTTTTAAGTTTGTTCACAGATACCAATCGCACGACATGCTCTAAGCTGTTCTACTGTGTGACAAGTATAATTAACAAATTTGTCCCTTTTTAAGTATGTTCATAGACAACAATCGCACAATATGCTCTAAGCTGTTCTACTGTGTGACAAAGTATAATTAACCAATTTGTCCCTTTTTAAGTTTGTTCACAGATAACAATCGCACGACATACTCTAAGCTGTTCTACTGTGTGACAAGTATAATTAACCAATTTGTCCCTTTTTAAGTTTGTTCACAGATAACAATCGCATGACATGCTCTAAGCTGTTCTACTGTGTGACAAGTACAGACGTGGACAAATTATTAGCAAAATTGAAGATTTTTACAATGTATTTTTACAAAATATGATTCTTCAATTTAGACTACAGTTGACATTTTTGCGTATTTCCAAATTATTAGCAAAATTGAAGATTTGTATGGTATATTTTTAGAAAATTTAACTCTTCAATTTGGACTACATTGGATATTTTTGCATATTTACAAATTATTAGCAAAACTGAAGGTTTTTATTATATATTTTTACAAAATTCGATTCTTCAATTTGGAATACAGTTGACATTTTGGATATTTTCAAATTACTAGCAAAACTGAAGATTTTTATTTTATAGTTTTATAAAATTTGACTCTTCAATTTAGACTGTAGTTGACATTTTTGCTAATTTATAAATTATTAGCAAAATTGAAGATTTTTTATTATATATTTTTACAAAATTTAACTCTTCAATTTAAAACTAAAGTTGACAATTTTGCATATTTCTGTCTATTGTAATGATAAAAATATGCAAAATTATCAACCGTAATCTAAATTAAAAAGTCAAATTTTGTGAACAGAATTATCATAAAAATCGTCAATTTTGTTAATAATTTGTCCACGTCTGTATAATTAACCAATTTGTCCCCTTTCAAGTTTGTTTACAGATGACAATCGCACGACATGCTCTAAGCTGTTCTACTGTGTGACAAGTATAATTAACAAATTTGTCCCTTTTTAAGTATGTTCATAGACAACAATCGCACGATATGCTCTAAGCTGTTCTACTGTGTGACAAATATAATTAACCAATTTGTCCTTTTTTTAAGTTTGTTTACAGATAACAATCGCACGACATGCTCTCAGCTGTTCTACTGTGTGACAAATATAATTAACCAATTTGTCCCCTTTCAAGTTTGTTTACAGATAACAATCGCACGACATACTCTAAGCTGTTCTACTGTGTGACAAGTATAATGAACCAATTTGTACCTTTTTAAGTTTGTTCACAGATAACAATCGCACGACATGCTCTAAGCTGTTCTACTGTGTGACAAGTATAATTAACAAATTTGTCCCTTTTTAAGTATGTTCATAGACAACAATCGCACAATATGCTCTAAGCTGTTCTACTGTGTGACAAGTATAATTAACCAATTTGTCCTTTTTTTAAGCTTGTTTACAGATAACAATCGCACGACATGCTCTAAGCTGTTCTACTGTGTGGCAAGTATAATTAACCAATTTGTCCATTTTTAAGTTTGTTCACAGATAACAATCGCACGACATGCTCTAAGATGTTCTACTGTGTGGCAAGTATAATCAACCAATTTGTCCCTTTTTAAGTTTGTGTACAGATAACAATCGCACGACATGCTCTAAACTGTTCTACTGTATGACAAATATAATTAACCAATTTGTCCTTTTTTAAGTATGTTCATAGACAACAATCGCACAATATGCTCTCAGCTGTTCTACTGTGTGACAAGTATAATTAACCAATTTGTACCTTTTTAAGTTTGTTCACAGATAACAATCGCACGACATGCTCTCAGCTGTTCTACTGTGTGACAAATATAATTAACCAATTTGTCCCGTTTTAAGTTTGTTTACAGATAAAAAATCGCACTGTATGCTTCAGTTCTTTTAAAGTGTGAGAATTGTAATTAAAAACTGCTCTGAAGATGGCCACAACACAGCGGTCGAAACGTCAGCCACCAACACCAAGACAACGCGGTAGATGCCCTGAAGCTTATCCACACACCTTGTAATTAAGAAATTTGTCGCTTTGCTTTTTAAGTTTGTTTACAAGAAAAAACACACCGAATACTATCAGTTCTTCTCAAGTGTAAGAAGTGTACATGTTTCCTTTTCAAGTTTGTTTACAGATACAAATCGCACGACAAGCTCTCTGCTGTTCTAAGGTGTGAGAATTGTAATTAGCCACTTTGTATTTCAATTTCCTTCACAGATAAGAATCACACAAGAGGATTTCCAGTTTCACCTGTATACTTCTTGTCCTATAATCTGACGCCATTTCCGTTTCCTTGTCTGTAACAGAGCCGTTACTTTCATTTATATGTTCTACATCGTAGTCCTGTTGACAATGCCATATCAGAATATTTCCTGTTAAAGTTTCCTTGAATGACTCCGTTTTCACGTAAGCACGGTCAATAAATAATCGCTGTTTACACATATACCTACTTTCAACATCAATAAACTCGACAGCTGATAAGAGCACTTTATGCTACACGGCTAGATTTACGATGGAAATGCATCTCTGAACAGACATCTGCCAAGCCAAATAGTAACGTGTTGAACAGTAATAGTAGTTGTAGTAGTAGTAACTAACAGTAATAGCTATAGTAGTAGTAACTAACAGTAATAGCTGTAGTAGTAGTAGCAGTAGTAGTAACAGTACTAGAAAAAATAGTAAAGCAGGAGTAGTAATAATAGTAGGAAAAGTAGTAGAAGTAGTAATAGTAAAAGTGTTAGTAGTAATAGTAGTAGCAAAAGTAGTAGCAGTAGTAAAAGCAAAAGTATTAGTAGTAATAGCAGTAGCAAAAGTACTAAAAGTAGCATTAGTAGTAATAGTAGTAGGAAAAGTAGTAGTGGCAGTAGTAAATAATAGTAGCAAAAGTAGTAGTAATAGTAATAGTACCATAAAAATAGTAAAATAGTAGTAGCAGTAGCAAAAGTACTAAGAGCAGCAATAGTAGTAGGAAAAGTAGTAATAGTAGTAACAAAAGTAGTACAGTAATAATAGCAAAAGTATTAGTAATAATAGTAGTGGCAAAAGTACTAAAAGTAGCAATAATAGTAGGAAAAGTAGTAATAGTAGTAGCAAAAGTAGTAGCAGTAATAATAGCATAAGTATTAGTAATAATAGTAGTAACAAAAGTATTAGTAGTAATAGTAGTAGCAAAAGTACTAAAAGTAGCAATAATAGTAGGAAAAGTAGTAATAGTAGTAGCAAAAGTAGTAGCAGTAATAATAGCATAAGTATTAGTAATAATAGTAGTAGCAAAAGTATTAGTAGTAATAGTAGTAGCAGAAGTAGTAGCAGTAGTAATAGTAAAAGTATTAGTAGCAATAGCAAAAGTACTAAAAGTAGCAATAGTAGTAGGAAAAATAGTAATAGTAGCAGTAACAGTAGTAGTAGTAATTGTAGTAGTAGTAGTAGTAGTAGTAGTAGTAGTAGTAGTAGTAGTAGTAGTAGTAGCAGCAGCAGCAGTAGTAGTAGTAGTAGCAATAATAATAATAATCCGTGGCGCTACAGCCCGTGAAGGGCCTAGACCGACCAGCTGGCTGCTGGCTTCACGCCCACATGACGAAGCAGAAGTGGACGATCATCCAACCAGAATGGAGGTATCGTGTGGTTAGCACGATGATCCCCCCCAGCCGTTATAGCTGGTATTCGGAACCGGATTTCGCTACCTATCGTAGCTCCCCAAGTGCATCACGATGCTGGGTGGGCACCGGTCCCATACACTGGCCGAAATTTCATGAGAAAATTTCTTCCCCCATGAGGGCTCGAACCAGTGCGCATTCCGTAACGCGAGTCCTAGGCAGTAGTAGTAGTAGTAGTAGTAGTAGTAGTAGCAAAAGTAGTAGCAAAAGTAGTAGCTGGTTGAGTGTTAGAGAAGGCCGTATGGCCTTTACTGTGCCAGTTTAAATAAACCATTATTATTATTATTATTATTATTATTATTATTATTATTATTATTATTATTATTAAAAATAGTAGTAGCAGGTCTAGAGGAGAGCGCTTTATCCATAGACCACTGAGAAATAGTGTTTCAAAGTGTGTATACATCAATTTGGGACACTCTGTATGAAGACTACAGTATATATAAATTTTCCCTGGTCTGTTTAATTCTACCACTTTCGTAGATGAAAATAGCGTGTAAGACACTTGTTGACACAAAATTCGTATGTTTGGAGCACTCACAACCGACAGTGTGAAGTAAAAATGTATAAAAAAAACTTCGTAACACCACTTCGCACCGTGCATTGGAATCGAAGAGGACATTTCAAGATCAAGGCAAATACATGGCCGACCTACAGAACAGCAATAACAAGAATGAGTGGGTTTGTACTGATTGCATTAGAGATTATTGTAATGCCGTGCAGAATGGAGTGTTATGATCATGTTGTTGATTGATACACAGTAAGCCTCTATGTTTATAAACAGGGCAGAGGGTTTAGCTTTACAGAATGATTTGGTGTTGGTGTATCGACTATTATTTGAACTCAGTACTGTCAATATCACGCATGCAATTACATATTTTTCATTTCCCTGACCTAATGTCCTTAAACATTGAATACTAATAATGCCAGCAACGAGAGGTCTATTCCACAAAGGTATGGGGGCTATTCCATCTCAAATCGACCGAAATATAGAGAAAATTGACCTTGCAAGTTTTAAATATAATGAAACTTTTTCTGTCCGTTGACAACTGTGATACAATGCTTTGTGCAAAGTTTGAGGCATTAGAACTTTATAGTGTTTAAATTAAAAATATTTAAATTTATCGTATTTTCATAAAATTAGCAACTTTAAACTGTTGTGGCTCCTTTCACCCAATGATCAAAATCATGGTTTATTTTGATGCTGAAAAATTAAAGTTTATATTGACATGTAAACAGTTTTTCTTACTTTTTATGAAAATGGAGAAATTTAGAGTTTTCTTTATTAAGACGCTTTTGCCCACGAAAAAATATTTTTAAAATATATGGTTAGATTCCGCATTGAAAGTACAAATAAACACATATTTTTTACTGGTGCACCGTTGATAAGAAAGTATTGAAAATATCAAATAAAGAAAATAAATAGTACGCGCGTGAACTAACCAGTGACTGTAGGTAGTCGAGAAAAGCAAGGCCAGGAGACAAACACGTGATGTGTCGTCTAGCAGTCATGGCTAGGCTAGCTTTATCACAGGTTTTCATAAACACAGGAGTAAAATGACGCCCAACGCACGCTTATCTTCAGCTCTCGGCCAGTGCGTGGGGTACTGCGCCGTTCAAGTCTAGGAGTGTGAAAATAATTTATTTAATACCCTCGAAACTTATTGCCGTGACACTAAGCAAACAATGCCGAATCCCTCTTAATAATGCAAGGTTTTTTCTCAATATTTTTTACATTTTTACAAATGTGCAAAAAGCCTAAAAGTAAGTAAAATCAGATTATCTGTCTCTCTGTATACAATAAAAATAAGGATTACTTCTTAACATAACCTACCAAATGTAGCTTCAAAATGAGCTCTCGTTCAATGTTCTGCAGTAAATGGTTCCAGAGTTCTGAGCGCTGAAAGAGGCTTGTTTTTATAAAATACGCTAAATTTGTCGCTCAATAATACGAAAACCGTTTGACTTTCGATAGTATATTTTTGAAAATGCACTCTCCTCAGCACCTTGCATAAATAGGGAAAAATTAGAGTATTAAAAAAATGCGAGGTTTTTTACTGATGGATTTCATATGGAATAGCCGTAATAATGCCAGCAACAAGGGGTCTATTCCACAAAGGTATGGTGTTGCACATTACAAATTACCGATGAAAGATGTTGTAAAGTAAGGAGTTGTATCTTTATTTTCCACGAAAGAATTAAGGGGTTAGGTACAGTTTACTATAGTAACATTCTTTAATATATTCAACTTTTTTACCATGCATAATAATGAAAATTGGTATGTATAAAACACTGTCCTTTTGCTATATGAAAAAGAAAATATTTTTACGATTAAAAAACGCATTTATATATAATTTCTTTTCAAAATAAAAAATGGTGGCAGTTCACTGTACAGTGATGAAGCGTTTCCCTCATAACTCTAATTGGTAATGTACAACACTATCCCTGTATTCACAAAATATGGTTACTTAAAGACTTACCCCCAGAAGGGAAAAGGAGTTGTATTGTTTGAAGAAGTACCTGCAGCCAACTCGTGGATCATCAAGCATGAAGGATTATCAAGTTCTGAATGGCGAGATATGCTAAAAATGACTGCGATGGTGGCACCAGTACGTTCTCTCCCTGGTCGCTCTACAGGCACAACCCACTGTAGGCACTGCAGTGAGTATGAAACTTTACCACATGTGCTTGGGAGTTGGCCACAGGGAGAAGTACTCAGAATAAAACGTCACAACATAATACGTTCTATGATCGCAGATGCACTTCGATCCAAAAATCTAGACGTTCACGAGGAAGTTCATTGTATTGCTGATGGTGGAAGCAATCGTAGGATCGATATCATAGCTATAAATAGGAATAAACAGACAGCCGAAATAATTGATCCTACCATAGATTTGAAATCTCAGCCACTCAACCATCTGAAGTGAACGAAGAGAAAAAGAAAATCTACGAGCCCACGATTCAGTACCTATCGGCGAAATACAACATAGAAAAAATCACAGTTACCGGTCTCTTCTTCGGAGCGAGAAGCACCATTCCGAAAGCCTTTGTAAAGTGGAGGGAAAAATACAAGCTGACGAGAGATCTTCAAGATGCCATCGTCACCACCATAATAAAATTTTCTGTAGCGATATTTCGTCAGCATCTTTATGGCGTAGATTCAATTTAAATTATATTTGGTTCATTTTTTATGTCTTAATCAATTTTGTCTGAAACCTGTTTATACACTGTCTACCAAAAAGTAATTGTGCACTGTTTTTGCCCCTTTAGAACCTCGTGGTACCACCTCTCGTTGCTATAACAGCAGCCATCATGTCAGGCATGTTCTCCACTAGTTTTTGTAGGACACCCACTGGAATGCGTCGCCATTCCTCTTGCAACATGGCACTCAGTTGGACAATGGAAGTTGGCCGAATTTCCCGAGACCTCAATCGCCGGTCCAATTCGTCTCAAAGGTGCTCAATGTGATCGAGATCAGGACTCTGTGCAGGCCAGTCCAAGCGGTGAACATTATTGTCTGCATACCATTGCAAAGTAGCCACCGAAACATGGCATCTAGCACGTAAAATCCTGGGTGCCCAATTACTTTTTGGTAGATAGTGTATAATTTTTCATTTTAAATTTTATTGTGAGCTATTCTGTGTCACAGGGCAAACCCAAAATATTGGGTCAGACCAATAAACTAAATTAAATCTACATTTATGAAACAATCGCTCATCTATTACGTACTAAAAGATTCCGATGCTCACCGCTAGGAGCGCTGATTAGTGACGTCATATCAATAAACATATTACGTCATAACATGAAGCAGCCGGTTATCTTCGTATTTCATCC
Organism: Periplaneta americana; assembly: GCF_040183065.1. Taxonomy (NCBI): domain Eukaryota; kingdom Metazoa; phylum Arthropoda; class Insecta; order Blattodea; family Blattidae; genus Periplaneta; species Periplaneta americana. The sequence continues at coordinate 8,561,844 of NC_091121.1, forward strand.
ATTATTTATCTCTTTAATCGTAATGTATTTCAAGGTAGGTTACCCAGCAAAGATTCGTAGATTCTATTAATTTCGTAATCCTGCAATGTTATTTATTATAGTTTACGGCTTTAATACATTTAATAATGTTTGGATACAGGATAAATTATTTGATAACCTGTTACACTACAAAGACCTTCATGGTAAGCCTGGACAGTACACAACTCCCACAAGCTTAGACCTCCGCGTAACTAGGGAGACATTCGTAAAGAAAACAATATCGCCTGGAAGTATTAACTAACCTAAAAACATGGTATTTTTCATGTTTAAAAATATAACTTCAAAAACTGAGAAATTTGTTACATAATGTGGTTCAGTATAGTTCCCCATTACCTTTAAAAATATATACCCTGTTTGGTGCACTTACGATTTTGGTTGGGTTTGAACACGCGATACTTGGGTCTAAACCAGCGGTGGCGAAAATGTAATCGTGCGCCGAGCCACTGTGTAACCTGCAACGTGCATAGCACCTATGAGGCAGGCGGACAACCGAAGGGGAAGTGAAGCAACAACGGATTTTCATTTTCCTTACGTCAAGCACTTAAATATAATTTTATACAGTATAAGGCTACAAACTAATGTTTAGTACGTGTAACGAAGAAAGAAATGAACAATAACAGTCTTCAGAATGTCTCTGCGACAGAGTTTCAAAATCAGGAATTATGTCACTTACTGCCAGTCGTAGTTGATCACGAAGGTATTTGTCTGTCAGTCGTGATCTAAATTTGGTTTTCACTATTTTAATTGTTGAAATTAATTTTTCATAAACATAAGTTGTAGCGAACATGGTTTCAACAGAGCAAGCGAAAGAACGAAGCTTCGGATATTTATTTTTTGGCAAAGATTTGAAAGTTCAACATTTGTCAAGTCCTTACATCTAGCTTTCATTTGACATCACATAGTAAATCAGTGAGTTCAAATTGAAGAGCTAACCGCATTATTCGTACATCTGCTGAAAAAGGGTCGACATACAGAGATGATGATGATGATGATGACGATGACAATAACACTTAACCTTTTAATGTTTCATCAGTAACATGTAGTATAATGCCGTTTTATGTTATACAACCGTTTTCCTCGTAATACTTGTGAACAAATCATACATTTAATATTCTCATCATATTGACAGCAAAAAAATGCGTCCTCCCATCCTACTTGGAACTTTCGTACATGGTTTCGAGAGAGATATATGCCACTCGCAGGTCAGAGACAAATACAAATGGAACGGAGTGTGACTCCAGTGAGTGAGAGGGTGGGGGTTGGCGGAGGTTAGAAGCAATCGAAATGCGCAGCTATCACTGCGAGCCACAATGTCTCGCGAGTCACGTTCTCGCCACGGCTGGTCTAAACGTAAGCACACCGCCTAGGACGGGTTGCAATTATTTCGTGTGGTATGTACGAACTTAAACTCTCAACTTGCTTTGCTATTCCACGATAACGAAAGAAAAGCAAGTGAACAAGCGGTAAGTACGTCGGGTCTTTCAAGAGATGACTTCTTGTGCTTCCAGCAAAGGAAACCGAGACAAGTTGTGTTGGTTTGAATGTTATAAAATGGAAACTAGGTCTATGACAAAAGAAGTACGAAAGGCACGTTTGGTATTAGGAAAATGCTGGAAAGCTTGGGAACGGAAAGGTTAAAGGAAATCTATCATCAATATTGTGGTATTAATGCAGAAAATATATTGAAAAAAACTATGATAATACATTCTGACGAAAACGTGTCTGAAATAAAATACAGAGTGATTTATATAGAACTGACACATTTCTTTCATTAATTGTTTCAAAACGAATTGTGCTAGCGACAACTTATCATACCTAAAATGTAGAGGAATTTTGGGAGATTATTTACCTCTATAGCAAATGTTGTCCGGCGTTGTCAAATCCGGAGATCTCGGTGGCCACAGGTTCCTGGAAATTATTCGGTCGTCACATAACCGGATAAATGGAACCATGCTTCATCTGTGAACCATGTGATGGACAATATGGCAGGATTTTGCACAATGAACGTCTGAAACCAACGACAATAATTCAATCTTTTATCCTTATTTGGTTCCTGTAGCTGATGAACAACCGTAACCCTATATGGCTTTAGGCTCTCTGACACATTGAGTAGGTGTACCCTGTCTCCTGCGACAAACGTCTTAATGATTTTTTGGGTGACTGCTCCAGTCGTGCTCTTACGTCAACAACAACCGTGGGAAGCCTAGATGAACGATGCTTGCCCTTTTCACTCTCCACAGATCCAGTTGTTTCCAATTTGTTTACCAGTCCCAGTATTGTGTTTCTTTTGGGAGGATTGCGAACACCAAATTCTCTCTGGTATGCCCTTTGAGTAGCTGTAATTGAATTCGTAATCCAGTATTGCTTCATAAGGAAGAGTCGTTGATTTAATGTGTACTGCATTTTCACGTTGACACAAAATGTCGAAAACAGCTGCCAACAATAGGAATAAAACATAAACATCTGGGCATCTAGTGACAAGGAATCGAAACTCCAGAACATTCTGCTGTTGGTTTCAGACGTTCATTGTGCAAAATCCTGCCATATTGTCCATCACATGGTTCACAGATGAAGCATGGTTCCATTTATCCGGTTATGTGACGACCGAATAATTTCCAGGAACCTGTGGCCACCGAGATCTCCGGATTTGACAACGCCGGACAACATTTGCTATAGAGGTAAATAATTTCCCAAAATTCCTCTACATTTTAGGTATGATAAGTTGTCGCTAGCACAATTCGTTTTGAAACAATTAATGAAAGAAATGTGTCAGTTCTATATAAATCACTCTGTACGTTTCAAGAAAGATCTTGTATTATTTCGTCTCGTAGATGCACCCATTTGAAAGCCAAAAAGGATATTTAAAATGACGGAATAAGTACAATACATATCAGATGGTTAGAATCAAATGCAACGTGTAGGCCTAAATCTTTTAAAATTCTGTTCGTCAAAAATTAATATTATGTACAGTATCTTATGTAAATCTGAGCTTGTGTCGTTCTTACCTGCAGGAGCAAGGAGCCATCGGAGACGACGATGCGAATGCAGAACTTGTAGCCCACATCCCAGCGGGCTACCACGTACACCTCCTCCATGAAGGAATATGGCACCGACATGTACATGAACCCGGTGGGCTGAAACAAAAAGACGCTCCTGTCAAGTCATATCTCCCACAGAGCAGAATAGACGCTGTTTATCCAGCCTCCAGCAGTATTTCAATGAAAATCTCTTCTCAAACTCCTGAAACGCAACTCTGGCTAGTTAACTTGGCGGACAGTTCTCTTCCCTCTCCGTCCCCGCGCACCTTCCGCGTATCGCTTCATGCATCTCTTCTACAGGGTGTTCAGAAATAGTACACGATGCTACGAAATTTGATATGCCGCCAATTTCGAGAGTAAAAACATGTCAATCTTTCTAATAGGCGCCGACTACTTTGAAATATCGGGGCAGTGGACAGAGCTCAGAACAATTCAGAGAAAACTTTAATTATGTTTCTAAAAAATATCCTTCCATATTTTTCAGAAAATAACATCGTCTGATTTTCCACACAATATTCATAGACATTTCGCAGCACGCGCTACGAGCGTACTAAGCTAGCCCCGGCTATCCACTGGTTACTAGTACAGAATTCAAATCATATCCTGTCGCTAACACTGGTTTATGAATACGAAAAACGCCGATCATCCACCAGAAGCCCGCGCTAAGAATATCTATGAATACGGCCCTTAGAGCCTACAAATGGGTTTTTAGAGAACCAGGAGGTTTATTGCCGTTCTCACATAAGCCCGCCATCGGTCCCTATCCTAAGCAAGATTAATCCAGTTACCATCATATCCCACCTCCCTTAAATCCATTTTAATATTATCCTCCCATGTACGTCTAGGCATCCTCAAAGGTCTTTTCCCCCTCGGGTCTCCCAACTAACACTCTATACGCATTTCTGGATTTACCCATACGTGCTATATGCCTTGCCCATCACAAAGATATGAATTTAATGTTCCTAATTATGTCAGGTGAAGAATACAATTTGTACAGTTCTGTGTTGTGTAACTTTCTCCATTCTCCTGTAACTTTATTCCTCTTAGCCCCAAATATTTTTTATAAACACATTTTTCTAAGGAGGATCTGTCTTCCTCTGGCGAGACGCAATTAAGATGAATGCTAACGTAGCACCAGTGAGAAGTCTTCATGGGAGATCCTTGGACGGTTTCCGTTGCAGATACTGCAACGAGGTTGAAACCTTAGCACACGTCCTAGGATCGTACCAACATGGAGAACTCCTGAGAAATTCAAAGCATCATAACCTCCGAAAACTAATAGCATAACCCCTTCGAAAATGATCATTTGAGTTCCATGAAGAGGTGCACTGCGTTGCGTCTGAAGGCGGCGGAATTAGAAGAGCGGACATCGTGGCTCTAGACAAGACTAATAGTAAAGGCTTTATACTGGACCAACTGTTAGATTTGAGATGAGCCAGACCCAACCATCTGAGGTCAACAAAGAGAAACAAATTTGTTAGCCTACTATTCTGTATTTTCGAGAAAAATACCCGTTGGAAGGTACCTGGGAAGTGCATAGTTTAATGATCGGAGTGAGGGGCATCATCCCACAATTAACTGTTATCACTCTTAAAAAATTTGGAATCCATGACAGCATTCCTAAAATAATCCGTTCAACTATTACAGGTTCTATGGTAATCCTGAAGAAGCATTTATACCGAATATTATAGTCCCCACTTTTTTTTTCGTTGGTGTGTGATTGTAATATATATATATATATATATATATATATATATATATATACATATACAGTATATTCAGTATTGTACAGTCAGAGCACACGACATTGTGCAATCGACGAAGTCAATAAAAAGTAAACAACAAAACAATAAAATTAATTCAAAAACTCTCAACAACGTTGACATTAAAAAACTCATTAATTTCATAAAATGGTTTGTTGATTAACCAACCAGAGACATGTCTGTTAAAATACTTCCTTTCCAGATTAAAAAGATATCTCGGAAATTTATTTGCTATTTTTAACGACATAATAAAAATAATTATTCATTGTTTTGGTCAGCCTACACTTAGGTATGTCAAAAAGGTCACGGTTTCTGGTGTTGTATATATGAACATCATTCCTATGTGTCAACATATGTGAATTTTCTTTGACGAAATTTAGGGCTTGATAAATATACAGTGATGTTACAGTCATAATTTTTTCATTTACAAATAACGGTCTGCAGTGTGCCTTCATTGATGAATTTGTTATAATTCTAATAGCTTTTTTTTGTAATATAAGTACCTTATTAGTATGAGAACTATTACCCCATAAAAGTAGTCCGTAAGAAAGTATACTATGAAAATAAGAAAAAAAGACAACTCCAATGTAATTCTTCGGAACATACATTTTCAAATTTCGCAGAAGAAATATTACTCTTGACAATTTTTTACAAACAGACTCAACATGGTCTGCTGTCCACAGTAATACCAAGAAGTTTAAAATTATTATTTTCCATGACTGTACTACTAAACAACAAAGATGCAGTTTGACTTTCATTTAAAAGAAATTTATTAGAACTAAACCATTTCTTGGCTTTAATAAAAACGAAATTACTAAGAGTTTTCAATTCATATATATATATATATATTATTTATAAAATTCATGTTCTATGTTCACGTAAATTTAACTCGTCTACGTACTGTAATCAGTTATTATTTTTGTATGCACAATATTATCCTGTGTTCTTGACAATCCAGAATGCCTGGGCAGAGTTTTTTTTTTAATAAACTATATAACACTCACAAAAATGTACGGTCTTCGGTCGGATTTGAATACACGAATCTCTTATCACGTTGCGATAACAATAATAAGGACTGGACAACTAAGGGTGACATGGGAACGACTTTTCTTGCTCACGGGATCAAAGAGTTGCACTTAAGATTTTGGTTGGGTTTGAACACGCGATACTTGGGTCTAAACGCAAGCACAAAGCCGAGGACGAGTTGCAATTATTTCGTGTGGTATGTGCGAACCAAACTCTGGGAAAGTTTGGCTATTTTGGTTTGATTCCCTTGGGAGAAGCTTATTTAATTTAAGATCCCCGATTTTCCCTCTCTGTCACTGGAAGTAATTAACAAGAAATAACTTAAACTCTCAACTTGCTTTGCAATTCCACGATAACGAAAGAAAAACAAGTGAACGAGCGGTAAGTACGTCGGGTCTTTCGAGAGATGACTCCTTGTGCTTCCAGCAAAGGAAACCGAGACAAGTTTCTTAGTAACCTTCCTCCATTACTCTTTTTTATTTTTGCTACATTTCTCTTTGTTCCTGCTGCAACTCAATCTTTTTTCATGGCTATGTCTTACAAGTCATTTCGTGGACAAAACAGTTGTTATAAAAAAGGAGGGAGGATATTAAATCAAGGAAGAACAAGGGCGGGGATCGTGGTAAGAAAGATCCAGGAACCAATGACAGCAGGGACTCCAAACTTCATTTTCTTAATGGCGTCCGGAACGCATCCTAATGAAACAGTTTTCAAGTCGATGGACTTATCATTTACAAATATTCATCGACATACGTAGGCGCATTAAAAGCTATTTTAATGATAGAGGAAATTTATAGCTAGGAATAATAAGGCGAGGTCGTTGTCGAAGGATCTCCAGTTCGAGAATATGATCTAGGGCCATGTAAGTAATGCGTGAAATACTAGGGCATTCGAAAAGTAATGGCAACACAGTTACTGTTTCACACTATATTTATTTAGGTTATTTTTGGCAATAAACACTTCCAATATCTTAACACAGTGATGTCAAAGCAAGCGCATTTTTCTGACATTGACTTCGTGCGCGGGCATCAAGCGCTAAGCATGGAAAGAGGAAGGGTTGTGTATATGAATAAGCAGCCTGTTGGATTAAGAAAACAGTGGTGCACAAACTTCAAACGGAACGTGAAAATTTATGTCGTTATTTTTATATGGCTTCTTTCTGTTTGATATTATCTATATTGTCTGTAAAACGAAAGTGCTAATACCAGTTTCTTAATATTGCAGTTGTGTTTTAAATGTTAATAACATAATAAAGAGTTAAGAAGGAATATTCACATAAATTCCATAGTAGTACAACTATACTGTACTAAATGGATGAAACACATCATTCATAAAGAAAGTGAAACCCCCCCAAAAAAGACTGATAAGTTGGAATTGATATTGATGGTACCTTCAGTCTTATAAAAGTAATCAATAAACTAATCAAAACAATATTACAATACAAAGCAAAGTTACCTAGATGCTGTGTATGTTTTAAGTGTAACTAATATTCCATAACAAAACTCTTATCGCATCGGTACAAGTACCCACGTAGGAGTCATCTGGCCCATATCATTTTTCCACGACTGTTCCAAAAGTTAAGGGAAGGAGGGCACGTGGTGCCAAATTACAATTCTATTTCCACACAACTATTTTTGCTTATTACTTTCGACTCAGTCATTTTCGGACCATGGTTCCTTATCTCAAATTGATAAATGTGCCCTTCGCCATCATCCCTGAAAGTTTGTAACACCATCTCAGAAACACCCTGTATAAGTACAGTACATTAATTAACGTATTATGTATACATTCTGCGTGATTATAGTCGACAAAAATTTATTCCAAAGTCATGTGTGGAATTGTGTGGAGTTTGGTTGTTATGTGGGTGGATTTTAGTTTTGCTAGAATGGCAACACTACTCTTACTACCCCCTACTGTACCATACAACGTCACTGCTTACACATAGGATCTCACGTGATTTCGAAGGCAAGAAAATACAAGGAAAAGCTGTAGGTCACTCTATTACGAAGCTGGGTATTCTGCATAATAACTGCTTACCGACCGAGCTATTGTACGTCAGAATGAGCAACCAAAAAAATTAATAAAGTGACACATCCGCCTTCCACTTAGCAGGCTCCGGTTCACAGATCTGAGGTAATCCTGGATTTTCCCAAACCCACGAGATGGAGTGGTCATGAGCAAATGGATCGCAAGAAACTGACGGGCGGGTTTCACATCCCTGAGGATTGCTTTGAAGTTCAGACAAATTAATTTAATTCTGTTGCAAGGAACAAGACATGAAGTGCCCGTTATGGATGCCACTATCGCGGGTTCGAATTCCATCAAGTTATGAATGGCTGCCTGTTGTAAATTTGATGCGTTAGGAGTCATGCTGACCATATATCATTGAAGCCCCACTGTGTGTCATCTAGTGTAAGGTCGAAATGACGATATAACATAGGAAGTGAATATTTTAAATTATTTTCTACTCGGCTCCTAAATGATTTTGCTGGCACTTAATTTTTAAATTTGACAGTCATATCGAGGTTAAAATTTCAGACAAGTTGAAAGTATACATAATAATGAATTGTTTTATAATTTCAGTCAACAACTTATCAATTAATACAGAAAACAATTCTCTGTTTTTAAGTTCACATCACAAGGTTATAAAACCACAAATATTTTCGATTTTTTTAAACCATCTTCAGGTGGAGAGACATAAATTGACCAATTCAACATAGGTGAAATACGGGATAAGAATATATACACATATCTATACTAATAATAAATCTGTAGCCGAAATTTTTCTGGTAATTTTTGATTTTCCAAAAATAATTGGTGTTAACATGTATATAATTAATCATCCTGAAACCAAAAATCGCTTTTTTTTTTAATTTTTGTTTGTATGTCTATCTGTCTGTCTGTCTGTTACCTTTTCACGCAATAATGGCTGAACGGATTTCGATGAAAATTGGAATATAAATTAAGTTCGTTGTATCTTAAGATTTTAGGCTATATGGCATTCAAAATACGTTATTTAAAAGGGGTGTTATAAGGGGGCCTGAATTAAATAAATCGAAATATCTCGCACATTATTGATTTTTGTGAAACGTGTTATATAACAAAAGTTTCTTTGAAAATGATTTCCGATAAGTTTTATTCTTTGCAAAATTTTGATAGGACTGATATTTAATGAGATAAATGAGTTTTAAAATTAAAATACAATGCCATCTAAGGCGGTGTAATGAAATGAAAACAAATTACTTAGTCTATAAGGGGCCTTGGACAACAACAATCGAAAGCTATGAAACATAGCCTACAGATAATGTTTCTGTGTTTGTATGAAGTAATATCGGAAGCTAAATTAACCGATTTGTATAATTAATTATTATTTCACCATTGGAAAGTGTAGTTTCTCTAGATGGACATAATGCTATAATGTTATTACAGTAACTTCTGAGTGACTCGAGGACAGGTAAGATTAAAATAGCTTCTTATGCACAGAAAACTTGATAGGCTATTCTGTACATTCGTTTCCTGTATTTCTTAAAATAATGTTTATGTGCACATCCATTTCATCAAACACGAATGTTCCCTGGATCAAATGTCCTATTTTAATTATGTAATTACTTTATATTTATTTCTAACGGGTGCAGCGGAGCGCACGGGTACGGCTAGTAAATAAATAAAAATCAAACTGGTTAAAAAGAACAGGACATAAAATATGATTCTAAGTAATTTCAATATGATAAAACATTTTGTAAAATTTCAAACTAACAGTTATATTTGTGGATATATAACCTTGTGATGTTAAACTTAAAAATTTAACATTGTTTTCTGTATTAATTGATCATTTGTAGGCTGAAATTATAAAACAATTTATTATTATATACCTAATTTTTAGTCAATTTGTAGAGCAATGGTTACTTCATTAATTAAGTAAATAATTAATTGATTAATTAATTAATTCACTCATTCACAATTTCTTCCTAAAGGCGGGTATTTCACTGCAAACCCAGCATTCTCCGATGTTTCCTATTTCCTGCCTTCTTTGTCTTCGCATATGATCCATATATCTTAATGTCTGTCATCTGATATCTTCTTCTGCCCCGAACTCTTCTCCCGTTCACCATTCCTTCCAGTGCATCTTTCAGTAGGCAGTTTCTTCTCAGCCAATGACCCAACCAGGTTATTATAATATATTATCATTATTTTTCTTACTTGATCATTTAACGACGCTGTATCAACTACTAGGTCATTTAGCGTCGATGGGATTGGTGATAGCGAGATGGTATTCCGCGAGGTGAGGCTGAGAATTCGCCATAGATTACCTGACATTCGCCTTACAGTTGGGAAAAACTTCGGAAAAAAGCCAACCAGGTAATCAGCCCAAGCGGGAATCGAACCCATGCCCGAGCGCAACTCAGGACTGGCAAGCAAACGCCTTAGACGACTGAGCTATGCATTATCATTATTATTATTATTATCATTATTATCATTATTATCATTATTATTATTATTATTATTATATCTGTGGAATATTTCTGATATACACAGGTTTGAGCAATCAAAAGACACTTTTCTTTCCCCAGATATCTTGATCCAGAAAATCCTCACCTTCCATGTCCCCCTTCTTCATGCTGCCCCTTACTATATCAGTCCATGTTTCCAGGTGGCTTCTAGTTCAAAACTTGTTTATTTAATCCGATGTCTTTCTCTTCTCATTAGGCCTACATGCCCATACTATTTTAAACTGCAGTCTCCAACAATAGTCTCCACTCTTTTCTCTTGTTATATTTCTCATTTCATCTCTTCCAGATATTTTTTTAATTGGTAATTTTACGGAACTTTATCAACTGCTATAGTTATCTAGCGTCTGAGTGAGATGAAGGTGATAATGCCGGCGAAATGAGTCCGGGGTCCAGCACCGATAGTTACCCAGCATTTGCTCTTAATGAACTGAGGGAAAACCCCGCAAAAACCCTCATCCACGTAACTTGTCCCAACCAGGATTTGAACACGGGTCCGTTATTTCACGGTCAGACGTGCTAACCGTTATTCCACATAGGTGGACTTAAAATTCTTGTCGAACATCTTAAAAAGTCCATCGCAGTGACAAGCAATTAATTTTTGTGGCGTGACTCCTCTTCTTTGCTTACGTCTTATGAAGTGAAGGCTCTATAAAGTCTAGGTAGGTAGTATCGTTCGCCATTTTTGTTCTTTCGTTGCCGAGCTACCATACGAGGAATCTATTTGTCACACCGTTAAACATTATCATGTCGTAGCTCCTATGATAATAAATCAAACGCACTGTAATTCAGCAAATAATTGAGCGGCAAATAACGTCCTCGTGTGCTTTCTGCGAACGCCAACGAAAGAGCCAAAATGGCGGGCGATTATATTAAGTATTTATCGAGCCTTAAGAAATGAATAACGTTTTCACCAGCGAATCACAAGACGCACACGTTTAAATGTAGCCAGCCTGCAACGCGATTGGCTGCCGGAAATTAGAGTGACGGGATTATAGTGTCCATGCTTTGGCATCATCAAGTAAATTTAATTTTGTTACTGTGTTGTATAAATATATATTTTAGTCTTGTTTATAACATTTCTACTCCATGCAACTGAATTAAGTGAACTAATATGAGTCGTTTTGTACGTCAGAATGATTTATTATTATTATATTATTATTATTATTATTATTATTATTATTATTATTATTATTATTATTGGTCTAATTAGGTCTATAACTTATTCTTTTTCCACTCCTATGTGTTTATTAATTTTATACTATACGTTGGTTAGATCCAAGCTTGAATATGCATCTGTTGTATGGAACTCCATTACTTCCACTGACTCGGCTAATTGGAGAATATTCAAAGAAAATTTATTTCCTTGTGTTCTTATAGATTTTTACCAAATTCCGATTATAACTATGAGATTAAATGCAAATATTTCAATTGCGATAGTTTGTTCACCAGACGTCAGGATCTTGATTATTTATTTTTTTTGTAAAGTCATTAAGGGTGATATTGATTGTGAATCTTTGATAAGCAATATCAGTCTTCATATTCCAGCTAATGGTTTAAGATTTCATAAATTGTTTTATAATAGGAATTCTAAATCTCTGTCTCCGGTCTGCAGATGCATTAAATATGCTAATTTGCATGGATTCAACTTGGATCCATTTAATGTGTAGTATATCTGAGTTTTTTTTCTCACTGTTCTAATTTTAATAATTATTTGTCCATTTTTTTTTCTCTTGCATTTGGTCAATTGATTAAGGTAGACTATTCCATTATTTCAATTATCTTATTGTACTAATTTATGATTTTATAATTTTTATTTGATCTATGATTGATGTAGACTATTATATTGTTTGTATTTCATCTCATTGCCATTTTCTATCATTCATTCTCATCATCATTTGTTGTTTTGTTTTGTTTTGTATCGTGCTAAACTTTAATTGGCCTTGTGCTGTTGTTTTGCACGCTAATATTCTAAATAAATAAATAAATAAATAAATAAATAAATAAATAAATAAATAAATAAAATAAAATAAATTATTATTATTATTATTATTATTTATATGAAATCATTCTTACCATGTTCTTAAGTCAGTAATTCAATACGATAAGAATGGAGTATCATCCAAGTGCTGGGAAACGCAGAACAATTGCATGTTGTGGCTTTCTATAAATAAAAACGAGTTAAAGGACGAATTTAAGTATTCACTCGCATATATACATTTCGACAACACAGAAGGACTACCTGAAGGGAGCGCTCGTGGAGTGATTGGCACATTGACAAGCAGCAAATTGAGCTGCAATAGACTGGTAAATTGATGCCTGCTTTATTGAGCGCTGGGAGAGAAACAAGTGAATAGCGTCCCCGTGATCCCAGTTTACTGCTCGTTTGCAAAACAGTTCATTATGCATAAATGGTCTTGTATTAAAGAAAAAATAAACATATCTTTATCTGTAGAAGCTCTCTCGACTTTCGTTCGCAGTTTGAAGAACACATAGTTCACGATCTTGTCACTATAGTCGCATTTATACACAAAATTTTGTAATCTTTAAGGATGCTATTCATAGACATTTCGCAGCACGCGCTACGAGCGTACTAAGCTAGCCCCGGCTATCCACTGGTTACTAGTACAGAATTCAAATCACATCCTATCGCTAACACTGGTTTATGGATACGAAAAACGCTGATCATCCACCGGAAGCCCTCGCTAAAAATGTCTATGAATACGACCCTAAGTTACTTATAATCTATTCTACTAATACCGTCACGTTTTGAAGTTCGTTTACAGCCAGTACTTAATCCCCCTCCCACTCCTATGTTGGGAAGCTGTACACGACACACAGGTAGCCATTGCAGAGTCTCGGACTTGCATTATACAGAGTGGTTCACTTACGGAGCTTATTTCAGAAGACATTCTCTCCAAAAAAAATGTCATATAAACATTTGTCCTAATCACAATATTTTCAGAGTTACACTAATTTAAAATTGTTAGCAAAAAAAACCTTTTTTCTTTAGTTTTTATTTTATTTTATTGGGTTATTTTACGACGCTGTATCAACATCTCTGGTTATTTAGCGTCTGAATGAAATGAAGGTGATAATGCCGGTGAAATGAGTCAGGGGTCCAGCACCGATAGTTACCCAGCATTTGCTCATATTGGGTTCAGGAAAAACCCCGGAAAAAGCCTCAAGCAGATAACTTGCCCCGACCGGGATTCGAACCCGGGCCACCAGGTTTCGCCGCCAGACGCGCTGACCGTTACTCCACAGGTGTGGACTTCTTTAGTTTTAAGGGTAAAAAATATTACAAATAAAGAATGAACTATTCAGAAGTATCATTTCTTTAATTGGCTAGTGTTCTGAAGCTAAAAATGCGTTAATTGTTTTGTACAGATTTTGTGTTTCAATTTAACTAAAAATTACATTATTCTTATGCACTTATCACAAAAATTGTTACAAGTTACACGATTTTAGGAACTTGATTCTTTACAGTTTAATTATGTATGCTAATGTACAGTCTTGAATAATTTACAAGAGTGGCGTGATTTGTAACAATTGTGTGATAAATGCGTAAGAAAAATGTAATTTTGTGGTTAAAAATTTAAAAAAAAATATATGTACGAAGCAACTAAGGAATTAACAACACATTTTTAGCTTCTAGTTTTTAGAAACTACGTATCTTTGCGCAATCCAGAATAAATGCAGGCACCAGAATTTCACTTAGGAACAGAGTCGACAAAGAACGCTGACAAGTGTGGAAAATTTCAGAGAATTTAGCAGATGTTTGTGAGCTGAAATGTGACTGTGGACTGCCCTGATGGATGGTCTGCAAATGAAATGCTTCTAAGAGCCAATGAACAGAGAGAGTAATCGCTTCTCTGACAATCGATTGGCGAGTCGCTGTTGCGCCGCGACCTCTTGTCTTCCGTCGAAAAAGAAAACTAGCATGTACGCGTTTTATAAATACGTTTACTACTGTATGTGTTTTAGAGTAGGTTCAGGTACTCGTATGTGATTTAGAAATCAGTTTACGTACTCGTATGTGATTTAGAAATCAGTTTACGTACTTGTATGTGATTTAGAAATCAGTTTACGTACTCGTATGTGATTTAGAAATCAGTTTATGTAATCGTACGTGATTTTTATATCAGTTTATGTATTCGTATGGGATTTAGAATTCAGTAAATGTACTCGTACGTGATTTAGAAATCAGTTTACGTACTCGTATGTGATTTAGAAATCAGTTTACGTACTCGTATGTGATTTAGAAATCAGTTTACGTACTCGTATGTGATTTAGAAATCAGTTTACGTACTCGTATGTGATTTAGAAATCAGTTTATGTAATCGTACGTGACTTTTATATCAGTTTATGTATTCGTATGCGATTTAGAATTCAGTAAATGTACTCGTACGTGATTTGGAAATCAGTTTGTGGACTCGTACGTGACTTTTAAATCAGTTTATCTATTCGTACGTGATTTAGAAATCAGTTTACGTACTCATATGTGATTTAGAAATCAGTTTATGTAATCGTACGTGATTTTTATATCAGTTTATGTATTCGTATGTGATTTAGAAATCAGTTTACATACTCGTATGTGATTTAGAAATCAGTTTATGTAATCGTACATGATTTTTATATCAGTTTATGTATTCGTATGGGATTTAGAAATCAGTAAATGTACTCGTACATGATTTTGAAATCAGTTTATGTACTCGTACGTGATTTTAAAATCAGTTCATATATTCGTACGTGATTTATAAATCAGTTTGTCCTCATACGTGATTTGGAAATAAGTTTATGTACTCGTACATGATTTGGAAATCAGTTTATGTACTCGTACGTGATTTTTAAATCAGTTTATGTATTCGTACGTGATTTAGAAATCAGTTTATGTACTCGTACATGATTTGGAAAACAGTTTATGTAATCGTGCGTGATTTTTATATCAGTTTATGTATTCGTATAGGATTTAGAAATCAGTACATGTACTCGTACGTGATTTGGCAATCAGTTTATGTAATCGTACGTGATTTTTAATCAGTTTATGTATTCGTACGTACTTTAGAAATCAGTTTGTCCTCACACGTGATTTGGAAATCAGTTTGTGTACTCGTACATGATTTGGAAAACAGTTTATGTAATCGTACGTGATTTTTAAATCAATTTATGTATTCGTACGAGATTGAGAAATCAGTAAATGTACTCGTACGTGATTTGGAAATCAGATTATGTACTCGTACTTGATTTTAAAATCAGTTTATATATTCGTACGTGATTTAGAAATCAGTTTGTCTTCACTTGTGATTTGGAAATCAGTTTATGTAATCGTACATGATTTAGAAATCAGTAAATGTATTCGTACATGATTTGGAAATCAGTTTATATACTCGTACGTGATTTTGAAAATAGTTTATGTACTCGTACGTGATTTATAAATCAGTTTATGTACTCACATGTGATTTAGGAGTCAGTTTATATACTTGTACATGTTTTATAAATGAATTTAGGTACCGGTACTAGTTTCAGAAATCACTCTACACACTTGGTTGTTACTTTTAAGTCTTTTTCACAAAACAATGTTACATGCATAACCTATTTACGTACAAGTATTTATTCCACAAATTGAAGACTTCAATCGACAGATACCCAAGTCCATTGAAGTAAATTGTTCAGGAGAGCAAGATAGCTACATAAGAGTATTGAAATAAATATTTTTATGATTAAAAAACACAGACTTAGAGTCGGACTTGAGATATTCTTTTTTAAAGAATGGCAGCCTATACAAGAAAAAACACAATATATGTGAGGTAAAAGTCGAATTCGTTAATTCTTGGACTTGGGATATTTGTCAATTCAGGTCTTCATGATTACCTGATTTACATACTAGGTTCAAAAAGTTCCCGGAATTTGCTAGTATCATAGAAACAACGTATCTTAAACACTATTCTACAGCATTCCCTTCAAAATAGTTACCTTCCGCAACAACACACTTTTGCCAACGCGTGTAGAGTTCCTGGACGCAGGCCTGGAAGCCATTTTGTGAAACCCGTCTTAGTGCTCTCGTCGCGTTTGCGATAACCTCTTCAGCATTGAATCTCCGTCCTTTCAGATGACTTTTCAGACGGGGAAACAGAAAGTAATCAGGTGGTGAGAGATCAGGAGAGTATGGTGGGTGATCCAAAGCAGTTATGTTGTGCCTAGCAAGAACATTCTTTACAATAATTGCGCGATGAGCAGGTGCATTGTCATGCACAAGGAACCAATTGTGTTCTACCCACTTTTCTGGACGTTTCCTTCTCACTGCGTCCCGGAGGCGACGGAGGATTTTTACTTACAATTCTTTCGTTACAGTACGACCTTCTGGAATGAACTCATGGTGGATAAGACCCTGAGAGTCGAAGAAAACTTCCAACATAACTTTGCCTTTGGAAGTGTCCCTAGGAAATTTTTGCTTCCCAGGAGATGTTTTCGATTTCCACTCAGATGACTGTCGTTTAGGGACTGGGTCGTACAAGTAGCACCAAGTTTCATCACCAGCAATAATTTTGTTTAAGAAATCACCATCTTCATCAGCCATACTGATCATGTACCCAGCAAGAGTCATTCTTGTTTCTTTCTGTTCTGCCGACAACATTTTCGGAACTAACTTCTGAGACACGTAATGCATGTTGAGATGCTTGTGAAGAACATTGTGTACACTTCCGACTGATAATCCGACCTCTGCTGCTATCTCTTTTATGGTTTTACGTCGGTCATCCCTCACAACATTACGCACACGCTGAGCGATTGCTTCATTTGTTGCAGTTGTTGGTCGGCCGCTGCGTACGTCATCTTTGATGCTATCGCGGCCACCAGAAAAGCGTTTATGCCAGGCATACACTTGAGTTTTTTTCATTGCTGCTTCGCCGTATGCTTCTTCCAACAATCTTAATGTCTCTGCTGGAGTTTTGTGTAACAAAACACAGAACTTGATGTTTGTACGTTGCTCTGTGGACATAATTACAAAATGCGACGAACAAACAAAACACTATGATAAACAATTGCCTACAACTCAAAACCAACAATTGCCATTATCAACAAACTTTAAGAAAATGACATCATGAATGTTACCAACAAAACAAATGTATAATATCCCTTGTTATATATTAATACGAAAAATGGTAGTAAAATTCCGGGAACTTTTTGAACCCAGTAGTATATAGTCTACCACTGCATAAACTAAATTCTTGTACCAAACACGCCAATAATTTTCCCTGTATACAGACAGAAAAAATTAAATTTTGTGAATTTTGGAGTTACCTTCCTCTTGCATCAAGCCCTTCAATTGTAGATTTGAACTGTTATTTAGAAATCCAGTGGCTAGCGAGCGAGTTAACTCCAATACCCATAGAAGTTGATAAAGCGTCGTAAAACAACCAATTAAAACAGTAATGTTCAGGATTGTCAACTTGATGAGTTAGTATTTGCAGAGAGTTTGTGCCAGCCTGGTGAATTACCATCTACAGAGAGTTTTAATTTTTAAAGTCTGGTGATCCTCACTGGCAAATTAGCCGTGCGAAGAAATGTCAAGAAGACAGCTAGCAGGAAGATACCGCCACAATAACACGGAATAAGCTGTTCCAAGGTACTGATGACGCTTACAACATAATTTTTCACATTACTTCTACACAATTCTGTAATAATTGCTTACATTACTTTTACTTTGTAACCGAATCAAGTAACTTATAAAATATAAATTTTCATGGATATTAGTGCACTTAGGCCTACTAGCGTAATATACGTATTTTTTCATAATTTTTGGATTAAAAATCCAGGGTGCGCATTATATGCGAGGAAAAAATGTAAGTGAAAAAATCATAGCTACCTGACAACCCACAAGATAAACACAACCGGTTTCGACATCGGGTATTCAAGGAATAGGCCTATTGAATATGATCGATTTTACGCCTTCGAGAGCATCGATATATCGAACGCCTACGAGCAATAATAATTTCAAGTGCGTAACTTACGAAATGAAAAAGAAATATAGCAGAGTACATTCTAAAACTGAAAAAAAAAAACAAAACAATTTTTATCATCGTAATAAACTAACTCTTTGTTTAAAAAATTTGAACATGAGAAGTGTATCCAACATTACCACAGGTAGAAATTTTAAAATGTAATGCGTGCGTTGTGCAGGGATTTTTTTCCCTTTATATTATTGTTTAAAATTGGGGTGCGTGCATTATGCGATGGCGTCTATTACACGAGTAAATACAGTAGACTATTGCTTCCACGAACTCTAATTGTATTTTTATTTCTGCACAAATTTGTTTTATTACTGCACAAACTATTTATGGGTGCATACTAAAAAAATCCTGCAGTAATTGCCCATCATTACTGGGTCGTATCTTCCTTGATACGGTTGCACCATTGGCGGGAACACTCCCCATAATCATCACAAACCACAAGTTGTCCGAAAAGAAGGCCAAATGTGAATGAAAGAACTGGATCATCAGGGACATACAACAACCATTTCTTACAGTTCCTCGAGAAACTTCTCCAGCTAAATTAAAGCAGACGCTTGTACAGACTCTTATTATGTCTCATTTCGATTATTGTGACGCTTTATTCAGTGATCTCAGGGTGGATTTATCCCAGAAACTTCAACGTGTTCATAATGCGTGTGTTCGTTTCATTTGTAATGTCCGCTACTACGATCACATTTCGCCTTCTTTCGATAAATTATTGTGGCTCAGGTTAAATGAGAGGAGAAAGTTACATTCCCTTCCTCTCTTATACCGAATTTTGCACACCTCTACTCCCTCTTACTTATCTGTCCGATTCCACAGTCTTTCTCGGTATCATAACTTAAATACTCGATCACAATATGATAACACGCTAGAAATACCACTGCACACATCATCTCTTTATTCCTCATCTTTCACTGTTGCTACTTCTCGTCACTGGAATTCTCTGCCGCCTGAAGTCAAGGGCTGCCGAACTTTAATTTCCTTTAAATGTAAATTAGAAAAATATCTTATGATGAGTTGCCAGACCTAACGCGTTGCAAATATTTAATGGAATGTGTTCCGCTGTATTTATTTCTATTTATTTATTTCTATTTCTTTTTGTGTAATCATGTAAATCGTGTTTATTTACGTATCACTTAACGCCAATATGTATCCCAATGTGTTGTTTATTAATTATTAATCTATTTTTGTGTACATTTTATTCAATTGTCAGTTTCTGGTTTAATTATGTAAATCCTACTTAATTGTAATCTAATACTAATATGTATACTAATGTGTTTATTTTTATTTCTATTGTGTACATTTTTTATTGAATTATCGGCTTCTGTTTTTATGTGATTCGTATTTGATTCTAACAACATTAATATGTATTCCACTATGTTTATTTTTATTTTATGAAGTAAATTTTTATGTAACTACCTCTTTTGATCTTATTATGTACCTAAATTGTATCAGTATGTAATTACTTAATTCTGATCCAGTTTTATGTTTAACTATGTAAGCAAGTTTTAATCCTGGTTGAGTGTAAGAGAAGGCCTTACGGCCTTAACTCTGCCAGGTTAAATAAAGCCATTATTATTATTATTATTATTATTATTATTATTATTATTATTATTATTATTATTATTATTATTGGTAGTAATTTTCTACCTTGAGCTTTCCTAAAAACTCTTTGGCGACAGTTCCAAAATGTCTTACATGCTGCCAACACCTTAGGTTTAAGAACGAAACCGAGGATTTTTCATGTATTGTTGTGTGGGTCTCGATATTAAAAACAAGTATTATCATATGCAAACTGAGCAGTGAAGATAATGTTTAGGCCACATATCTGATATCAGCTAAGTAAACAAATTCTAGTTCGATCCAGCTCTTGCTGTAAGCAGATCATGATTTCCACGAAACCTGATAATGAACGCATGTTGGCGGTCGATCGTGTTTGCCGCACAATGGAGGAATTATCTAAGTAGGTAACATTAAAAGAAGTGGTGCCATGTAAGTCTCACATACCGCCTGAGCAACACTTCGCTATACTCTCACACGGTGTCGCTCCTGTCGACAGGGACGCTCGTAATGGATAGTTTTATTACAATTAACGTTATGGTGGTAGTGATCGTAGGGTGAGCAAAGTTCACGTTTGTATAATACTGTTGTGTTATATTGACGAGAAATAAAAAAAAAACATTATAGGAGATTTAAGGACTTCTGCTGATGTTTATAAATAATATAAAAACGCGCAACGTTTCCAAGGTTTGCTCTACTTTTGTCTTGAGGTGAACGAAAAGGGAATTGGCTAATTCCACGTAAATGACTCTAGTTTAGTAATTTCCAATCCCCATATTTTATTCACCAACCTCCTAAACGTTGTCACACTTTCATATTCATCATCAGAAATGAAATAAGTCGAAACTACACCTCTTCTGAATAATCAACAATTGAATTGTATTGTATTGTATTGTATTGTATTTTATTGTATTGTATTGTATTGTATTGTATTTATTAACATTCCATGGTATTCATACATGCTTACAGCTAGAATATGGAACAAGTCAAAAAAACTTAATACTATTATAAAATCTTAATTTATAGTCACAGTCTAGATGAAATATATACAGACGAGATTTACAATATAGTCTACTAGTACAACACATAGTTTTAGTATCAATTTCATGAAGTGTTATTGAATGTCATGAATTCACCTACAGAATAGAAGGCGTGAAAAATTAGGTACTTCTTTAATTTGGCCCTAAATAATTTTATGTTTTGAGTTTCATTTTTTATATCGATAGGGAGGCTATTAAAAATTTTTACTGTCATATAACGCACTCCTTTTTGATAGCACGATAGACTTGCCGATGGAGTATGAAAGTCATTTTTTGACGTGTACTTATGCTATGAACTGTTGAATTAGTTACAAAGTTTTCACGATTACATATGAGGAAGACTACCTTAATGTACAACAATGTAAGTCTGTAGCAACTTTATTGAAACACCCTGTATAACAAGGGGTTATGTTGGACTGAGATAGAAAGCTACCAGCTCTATTAGGATGAGTGTAAACTTCTTAACCTCTTTTTTTTTTTAGGAAGAATATACCCATGTTACATCAGTGATGTAGGTTCTATATCAGTGCACATGAAGTCCTATCCAAATCGGATTTCGATGAAGCCTTATGATAAGGTTGTGGGAAGCGGAAAATATCCAGAATAACACACACTGAAATAGACATCCGTCAACCCCAGAATTTTCAACTTCAACTTCCACAAGTTTTAATTAAGTTGTGACGTTATGGATAAATCTAATTATACATAATCTGCAGCCCCTGGATCGATTATGAACTCTCGTCGATGTGATTAATTATTAATAAATAAATGCGATTTTGCTAATAAAATTCAGAGGAAAATTTTACAAACGAAAATGATAAGACTTACTTCATTTTATAAGCTGGGTACATGCAGGATTTTGAAGGCTATCAAAAGTTTTCATTATCACAGAGTATTTAAATATGGACAAATGAAAGTAGGTCTATAATACATTCTCAAAACAGTAATTTGTTTGACAGTTGAAGTACTACACAAACTACCGCCCTTTACTAAATATAAATTTTTTACTTCTTTAAGTAACAAAATTGGTAGTATCCAAGGCCCCCTGTACACACATGAAATAAATTTTATTTCTTCTTCCTCCATTCGGAGAGTGCTAGAAACAAAGCATTCTATACGACTCCAGTGCTTTTATGGACTCCAAATAATACTCCTAAGCATTTATATACATATATATATACACATAATAATAATAATAATAATAATAATAATAATAATAATAATAATAATAATAATAATAATACTCGTTTATTTAATCTGTAAGAGTTAAGGGTATACGGAATTCTCTAACACTCAATCAGGAGTAAAATTGCGACAAAAAACACAACAAATTTACAAAACGCGCGCACGCACACACACACAAACACACACACACACACACACACACACTGAAGTGGATAACCATAATACAATATAAGGAATAAGTCAATAAAATTAAACATAATATACAGGATGATTTAAAAGGAATTACGGCCACTTACGAAGCATATTCCAAAGACATTTTCAGCAAACAAGTCATATAAACATGAGTCCTGTTCTCAATTTTCAGAACTAATTTGAAGTTATACAAATCTGCCTTTCAGGTAGTAGCTCCCTGTAAAGCAGGTTTGAATAATTTCAAGGAAAAATTGTTTCGGAGCCGGATATCGATCCCGGGACCCTTCGCTTAGCGCGCGAACGCTCTACCGACTGAGCTACCCCGGGAACCATTCACGACAAAGTCACAATTTTTCCTTTTATATCCACACAACTCAAATGAGCTGACAAGACGCCAGAACTCAACTGTGAGTGCACACATACATACTCATAGTTGAGTTCTGGCGTCTTGTCAGCTCATTTGAGTTGTGTGGATATAAAAGGAAAAATTGTGACGGTATCGTATATGGTTCCTGGGGTAGCTCAGTCGGTAGAGCGTTCGCGCGCTAAGCGAAGGGTCCCGGGATGGATACCCGGCTCCGGAACAATTTTTCCTTGAAATTATTCTAATTTGAAGCTGTTTAATGCTCCTCAAAACATACCTAGTTGCTGTATTGGTCTCTCGTAGCGCTAGTGCGGCGAATTAAAATGCACGTCATTAATGCTCCTTAAAACATACCTAGTTGCTGCATTGATCTCTCGTGGCGCTAGTGCGGCGAGATAAAATTCACGTCATTACTGCTCCTTAAACATACCTAGTTGCTGTATTGGTCTCTCGTGGCGCTAGTGCTGTGAATTAAAATTAAAGTCATTAATGCTCCTCAAAACATACCTAGTTGATGTATTGGTTTCTCGTGGCGCTAGGGCGGCGAGTTAAAATTCAGGTCATTAATGCTCCTCAAAACATACCTAACTGCTGTATTGGTCTTTCGTGACTCAGAATGTCTTAAGAACTAAGCTCCATAAGTGTCAGTAGCCCTTCGTGAATCACCCTGTATGCAAATGTAACATATGTGACCAGACTACCATGTAAATGGAATTTTTAAATATTCCGCGTCATAAATTTTGAAATTACTTAACTTGTGCTCATGTTTGCTGGCTTGTAGGCCTAATCATGACGGAACGCCATTGGTCAATTACACATAAATAACATCTGAATGCGTAAATTCGACTTCACATATCGTTATCGACATGCATATCGATAGTTGCGTAAGAAATACAGTAATGCGATATTTTGAAATTGAATGTATTTTTTATAGCTAGCTGCCGTCTCGTGCTACTAGATCAGCGGTGACCAAAACTCGAGCTGCAGTGATTACATGCGACAGCCTACGAAGTAAGGAGACTGAGAAAAGGTAGTTGGCATGAAAACTACAACCAGTGGCGGTTCCTGTACTAACATCTTGATCAATCCCGCGGATAAAAGTCTCAAGCTTTGCTGTATCAGTAATGTCACTGCTGTCATCAACAGCCAGTGAATAATATATGATTTTTCTTGCTTCTTTTTTTAACCTTTCTCTTGAATATAATCAGGAATTTTCTAAATTTTTCTCTCGATATTTGGTCGAGAAATTCGTAGTTTTTCAAAATTAAGAACTTCTTATGGACAAGTTATTTAAGCTATTTTAATCATTACTCTTTTGAGAAATCCTGTTCTTTTAAAAGGCTTTAGAGTACGAGATACTTCAAACCCCATTAGGTAGCTGAAATTTATTTATCTCATCTTTCTCTTCCTGGCTATGACTTAAAACATGTCAATTCCTGGCGTTTCAGAGTTCGTTGGTACATAATATTGAATCAATTTTTCTATAATATTATTATTAAATGAATAACTAATAAATAGTTACCCTATCTAAAGATTAAGAAGATTAAAATTGAGATAAAACCTAATAATTTTATCCTTCTAGGAATAAAATCTAAAGATATCAATATTCATGCACTTACAGGAGAATTATAGAAACACATACTTAATCATCATTAATAATACTTACTTACTTACTGGCTTTTAAGGAACCAGGAGGTTCATTGCTGCCGTCACTTAATCCCGCCATTGGTCCCTATCCTGAGCAAGATTAATCCAGTCTCTATCATCATATCCCACCTCCCTCAAATCCATTTAATATTATCTTCCTATCTACGTGTCGGCCTCCCCAAAGGTCTTTTTCCCTCCGGCCTCCCAACTAACACTCTATATGCATTTCTGGATTCGCCCATACGTGCTACATGCCCTGCCCATCTCAAATGTATGGATCGTTAATAATAATAATAATAATAATAATAATAATAATAATAATAATAATAATAATACATTATTCAGCGTGGCCATTAATGTTTCTATATACTCCTAATTGAACCGTTGAGCAAAGTAAACATAGTACATTTCGTTCGATAGAACAACAAAAAAGTTCTCCTTCTCATCTTTTACTGCTTGTAGAGACAGAGTTCGTAGAGCGACTTGATACCGCCTCTGCTTGCCTACAGTACGTGAATGAAAGACACAGCAATGTACAGGAAACTCCTCGTACCCGTTTGAATTTCTGTGATTACACGATGCAATCACGACACCTGCTTTGGTCACCGCTGTACTAGAAGGAAAAGATAACATGATAGATTGAAAATACTAGTGGTCATGACATCCATTGTTATGCGTGGTGTACTAGACACTTATCAACTCCTCCTCTACTGTTAAAATATCCCAACGTTGTTTTTTTTTTAATTATAGTAAGGAGAAATATGAAATTTTCCTTATACGACTAAGCAATATTAAGTAAGAACTCACAGTCGGACCTGTCTGCTAAAGGAGTGGATAATTGCCAACACGTGCATACAGAAGCCGCTCGATGTCTTCCGCACACTAACAGCGCTGATTACAAACAAGGCCCGATCGTACATTCTGGGAACTTGGCATTCTGCCGGAAATTCACTTCCTCCCCCCATCTTACCAGGCAGACGGCAATATGTCCGCAGACTGAAAAAAAGCCATTCTGATGATGAGTTCCTATTTCCGATATTGTTACCGTGGCTTATACCCCACTGTGACCTCGAGAAAGCTTCAAAACAAAATCATAAATATTTCATACCAAGGTCAGTAATACAGGGTGAGCTGTAAGTAACTCATTAATTTCAATGGGTTATTTTACGACGCTGTATCAACCTGTATGGTGGGTCCCTATCACCACGGCATGGCGCGTCCTCAGGTTGCGGATAGAGGAGACGGCCTCCAGATATGGAGGGTAGCTGCGAATATATTGAATAAGCAGTCGTGGACAGCCGATAAGGGGTGGTCCTCCAGCTTGGGGGTTGGGCGAAGGGCTAACAACCCATCACCGTAAAAAACAGCTTGTTACGAATTCCTACAGTAAGCCTCGGAATAGGACTGATTCTCTGGCACGACCACAGCAAAGGAATAAGGTTTTGATATTAAAATGGATTTGAGGGAGGTGGGGTATGATGATAGAGACTGGCTTAATCTTGCACAGGATAGGGACCGATGGCGGGCTTATGTGAGGGCGGCAATGAACCTTCGGGTTCCTTAAAAGCCATTTGTAAGTAAGTAAGTATCAACATCTAGGTTATTTAGCGTCTGAATGAAATGAAGGTGATAATGCCGGTATCAGTCCGGGGTCCAGCACCGAAAGTTACCCAGAACTTACTCTTATTGGGTTGAGGGAAAACCCCGGAAAAAACCTCAACCAGGTAACTTGCCCCGACCGGGATTCGAACCCGGGCCACCTGGTTTCGCGGCCAGACGCGCTGACCGTTACTCCACAGGTGTGGACTCAAGGGGTTATTATTTGGATTATTTAAAATATAATAGCTTAAAATAATTTTGCTCTTTTTTTCGTCCTTTCGAGAAAAAAAAAATATTTTAGCCTATATTAAACATTTCATAGCTTATTTTGCGAAAGCTATTGAATTATTTCTCAATATGATCAGTCACTTTAATAGAGTGGTGCATTATGACAATAAATAATTGAAAGAGTTTTAGTCTTGTCCTTTAAACGTGCAGAAATTTTATCCGAACGAATGTAATTTTTCGTTCTGCAAAGGAATTTTAAAAGATAGTGCACTCTGACAACGCTGTAAAGTTTACTGCCTATGGTCTGTCCAAAACAACTTCCGACCTGACAAATGGCGCCTTTAGCATGTTTCCATGGCAACCATTCAAATCAACCAATCACAAGAGAC